>NC_134701.1:157974909-158274909 GCF_043290135.1 Rhipicephalus microplus
GCTCCTGTTAATCATTGCCTTTTTCAAGGAACGCATTTTGTAAAGGCAAAAGTGTGGCAGCGGTGGGATTCGAACCCACGTCCCCAAAGAGACTGGTGCCTAAAACCAGCGCCTTAGAACACTCGGCCACGCTACCGACAGTTTAACTAACGCATGCTCCGGTTAGTCATAGCCTTTTTAGAGGAACGCATTTTGTGAAGGCAAAAGTGGGGATGCGGTGGGATTTGAACCCACGCCCCCGAAGAAACTGGTGCCTAAAACCAGCACCTTACACCACTCGGCCACGCTACCGACAGTTTAAGTAACGCACGCTCCAGTTAATCATAGCCTTTTTCAAGGAAAAGTGTAGCAGCGGTCGGATTCAAACCCACGCCCCCAAAGAGACTGGTGCCTAAAACCAGCGCCTTAGACCACTCGGCAACGCTACCGACAGTTTACTAACGCGTGCTCCAGTTAATCATAGCCTTTTTCAAGGAATGAATTTCGTAAAGGCAAAAGTGTGGCAGCGGTGGGATTCGAACCCACGCACCCGAAGAGACTGGTGCCTAAAACCAGCGCCTTAGACCACTCGTCCACGCTACCGACAGTTTAACTAACGCGTGCTCCCGTTAATCATATCCTTTTTCAAGGAACGCATTTTGAAAGAGCAAAAGTGTGGCAGCGGTGGGATTCGAACCCACGCCCCCGAAGAGACTGGTGCCTAAAACCAGCGCCTTAGACCACTCGGCCACGCTGCCGACACTTTAACTAACGCATGCTCCGGTTAATGATAGCCTTTTTCAAGGAACGTAGTTTTTAAAAGTAAAAGATTGGCAGCGGTGGGATTCAAACCCACGCCCCCGAAGATACTGGTGCCTAAAATCTGCGCCTTAGACCACTCGGCCGCGCTACCGACAGTTTACCTATCGCATGCTCCGGTTAATGATAGCCTTTTTCAAGGAACGCATTTTGTAAAGGCAAAAGTGTCACAGTGGTGGGATTCGAACCCACGCCCCCAAAGAGACTTGTGCCTAAAACCAGCGTCTTAGACGGCTCGGCCACGCTACCGCCAGTTTTGCGCATGCTCCGCTTAATCATAGCCTTTTTGAAGGAACGTTTTTTAAGGAAAAATGTGGCAACGGTGGGATTCGAACCCACGCCCCCGAAGAGACTGGTGCCTAAAACCAGCGCCTTAGACCACTCGGCCACGCTACCGACAGTTCAACTAACGCGTGATCCGGTTAATCGTAGCCTTTTTCAAGGAAAGCATTTTGTAAAGGCAAAAGTGTGGCAGCGGTGGGATTCGAACCCACCCCCCCGAAGAAACTGGTGCTTAAAACCAGCGCCTTAGACCACTCGGCCACGCTACCGATAGTTTAACTAATGCATGCTTCGGTTAATCATAGCCTTTTTAGAGGAACGCATTTTGTAAAAGCAAAAGTGTGGCAGCGGTGGGATTCGAACCCACGCCCCCGAAGAGACTGGTGCCAAAAGCTAGCGCCTTAGGCCACTCGGCCACGCTACCGACAGTTTAACTAACGCATGCTCCGGTTAATCATAGCCTTTTTCAAGGAACGCATTTTGTAAAGGCAAAAGTGTGGCAGTGGTGGGATTCGAACCCACGCCCCCGAAGAGACTGGTGCATAAAACCAGTGCCTTAGACCACTCGGCCACGCTACCGACAGTTTAACTAACGCATGCTTCGGTTAATCATAGCCTTTTTAGAGGAACGCATTTTGTAAAAGCAAAAGTGTGGCAGCGGGGGGATTCGAACCCACGCCCCCGAAGAGACTGGTGCCAAAAACTAGCGCCTTAGACCACTCGGCCACGCTACCGACAGTTTAACTAACGCATGCTCCGGTTAATCATAGCCTTTTTCAAGGAACGCATTTTGTAAAGGCAAAAGTGTGGCAGCGGTGGGATTCGAACCCACGCCCCCGAAGAGACTGGTGCCTAAAACCAGCGCCTTAGACCACTCGGCCACGCTACCGACAGTTTAACTAACGCATGCTCCGGTTAATCATAGCCTTTTTCAAGGAACGCATTTTGTAAAGGCAAAAGTGTGGCAGCGGTGTGATTCGAACCCACGCCCCCGAAGAGACTGGTGACTAAAACCAGCGCCTTAGACCACTCGGCCACGCTACCGACAGTTTAACTAACGCATGCTCGGGTAATCATAGCCTTTTTCAAGGAACGCATTTTGTAAAGGCAAAAGTGTGGCAGCGGTGGGATTCGAGCCCACGCCCCCGAAGAGACTGGTGCCTAAAACCAGCGCCTTAGACCACTCGGCCACGCTACCGACAGTTTAACTAACGCATGCTCCGGTTAATCATAGCCTTTTTCAAGGAACGCATTTTGTAAAGGCAAAAGTGTGGCAGCGGTGGGATTCGAACCCATGCCCCCGAAGAGACTGGTGCCTAAAACCAGCGCCTTAGACCACTCGGCCACGCTACCGACAGTTTTACTCACGCATGCTCCGGGTAATCATCGCCTTTTTCAAGGAACGCATTTTGTAAAGGCAAAAGTGTCACAGTGGTGGGATTCGAACCCACGCCCCCAAAGAGACTTGTGCCTAAAACCAGCGTCTTAGACGGCTCGGCCACGCTACCGCCAGTTCAACTAACGCGTGATCCGGTTAATCGTAGCCTTTTTCAAGGAAAGCATTTTGTAAAGGCAAAAGTGTGGCAGCGGTGGGATTCGAACCCACGCCCCCGAAGAAACTGGTGCCTAAAACCAGCGCCTTAGACCACTAGGCCACGCTACCGACAGTTTAACTAACGCATGCTCCGGTTAATCATAGCCTTTTTAGAGGAACGCATTTTGTAAAGGCAAAAGTGGGGCAGCGGTGGGATTCGAACCCACGCCCCCGAAGAAACTGGTGCCTAAAACCAGCGCCTTACACCACTCGGCCACGCTACCGACAGTTGAAGTAACGCACGCTCCAGTTAATCATAGCCTTTTTCAAGGAAAAGTGTGGCAGCGGTAGGATTCAAACCCACGCCCCCAAAGACACTGGTGCCTAAAACCAGCGCCTTTGACCACTCGGCAACGCAACCGACAGTTTAAATAACGCGTGCTCCCGTTAATCATATCCTTTTTCAAGGAACGCATTTTGTAAAAGCAAAAGTGTGGCAGCGGTGGGATTCCAACCCACGCCCCCGAAGAGACTGGTGCCTAAAACCAGCGCCTTAGACCATTCGGCCATGCTGCCGAATGTTTAACTAACGCATGCTCTGGTTAATCGTAGCCTTTTTCAAGGAACGCATTTTGTAAAGGCAAAAGTGTGACAGTGGTGGGATTCGAGCCCAAGCCGCTGAAGGGACTGGTGCCTAAAACCAACGCCTTAGACCATTCGGCCACGCCACCGACAGTTTAACTAACGCATGCTCCGGATAATCATAGCCTTTTTTGAGGAACGCTTTTGTAATGGCAAAAGTGTGGCAGCGGTTGGATTCGAACCCATGCCCCCGAAGAGACTGGTGCCTAAAACAAGCGTCTTAGACGGCTCGGCCACGCCACCGACAGTTTTGCGCATGCTCCGCTTAATCATAGCCTTTTTCCAGGAACGCATTTTGTAAAGGAAAAATGTGGCAGCTGTGGGATTCGAACCCACGCCTCCGAAGAGACTGGTGCCTAAAACAAGCGTCTTAAACGGCTCGGCCATGCTACCGCCAGTTTTGCGCATGCTCCGCTTAATTATAGCCTTTTTGAAGGAACGTTTTTTTAAAGGAAAAATGTGGCAGCGGTGGGATTCGAACCCACGCCCCCGAAAAGACTGGTGCCTAAAACCAGAGCCTTAGACCACTTGGCCACGCTACCGACAGTTTAGCTAACGCGTGATCCGGTTAATCATAGCCTTTTTCAAGGAACACATTTTGTAAAGGCAAAAGTGTGGCAGCGGTGGGATTCGAACCCACGCCCCCGAAGAGACTGGTGCCTAAAACCAGCGCCTTAGACCACTCGGCCACGCTACCGACAGTTTAACTAACGCATGCTCCGGCTAATCATAGCCTTTTTAGAGGAACGCATTTTGTAAAGGCAAAACTTTGGCAGCGGTGGGATTCGAACCCACGCCCCCGAAGAGACTGGTGCCTAAAACCAGCGCCTTAGACCACTCGGACACGCTACCGACAGTTTAACTAACGCATGCTCCAGTTAATCATAGCCTTTTTCAAGGAAAAATGTGGCAGCGGTAGGATTCAAACCCACGCCCCCAAAGAGACTGGCGCCTAAAACCAGCGCCTTAGACAACTCGGCCGCGCTACCGACAGTTTAACTAACGCGTGCTCCAGTTAATCATAGCCTTTTTCAAGGAACGCATTTTGTAAAGGCAAAAGTGTGGCAGCGGTGGGATTCGAACCCACGCCCCCGAAGAGACTGGTGCCTAAAACCAGCGCCTTAGACCACTCGGCAACGCTACCGACAGTTCAATTAACGCATGCTCCGGTTAATCATAGCCTTTTTCAAGGAACGTATTTTAAAAGGAAAAGTGTGGCAGTGGTAGGATTCAAACCGACGCCCCCGAAGAGACTGGTGCCTAAAACCAGCGCCTTAGAACACTCGGCCACGCTACCAACAGTTTAACTAACGCGTGCTCCGGTTAATCATAGCCTTTTTCAAGGAACGCATTTTGTAAAGGTAAAAGTGTGGCAGCGGTGGGATTCGAACCCACGCCCCCGAGGAGACTGGTGCCTAAAACCAGCGCCTTAGACCACTCGGCCACGCTAACGACAGTTTAACTAACGCATGCTCCGGTTAATCATAGCCTTTTTCAAGGAACGCATTTTGTAAAGGCAAAAGTGTGGCAGCGGTGGGATGCGAACCCACGCCCCAGAAGAGACTGGTGCCTGAAACCAGCGCCTTAGACCACTCGGACACGCTACCGACCGTTTAACTAACGCATGCTCCGGGTAATCATAGCCTTTTTCAAGGAACGGATTTTGTAAAGGCAAAAGTGTGGCAGCGGTGGGATTCGAACCCTTGCCCCCGAAGAGACTGGTGCCTAAAACCAGCGCCTTAGACCACTCGGCCACGCTACCGACAGTTTAACTAACGCATGCTCCTGTTAATCATTGCCTTTTTCAAGGAACGCATTTTGTAAAGGCAAAAGTGTGGCAGCGGTGGGATTCGAACCCACGCCCCAAAGAGACTGGTGCCTAAAACCAGCGCCTTAGAACACTCGGCCATGCTGCCGAATGTTTAACTAACGCATGCTCTGGTTAATCGTAGCCTTTTTCAAGGAACGCATTTTGTAAAGGCAAAAGTGTGACAGTGGTGGGATTCGAGCCCAAGCCGCTGAAGGGACTGGTGCCTAAAACCAACGCCTTAGACCATTCGGCCACGCCACCGACAGTTTAACTAACGCATGCTCCGGATAATCATAGCCTTTTTTGAGGAACGCTTTTGTAATGGCAAAAGTGTGGCAGCGGTTGGATTCGAACCCATGCCCCCGAAGAGACTGGTGCCTAAAACAAGCGTCTTAGACGGCTCGGCCACGCCACCGACAGTTTTGCGCATGCTCCGCTTAATCATAGCCTTTTTCCAGGAACGCATTTTGTAAAGGAAAATTGTGACAGCTGTGGGATTCGAACCCACGCCTCCGAAGAGACTGGTGCCTAAAACAAGCGTCTTAAACGGCTCGGCCATGCTACCGCCAGTTTTGCGCATGCTCCGCTTAATTATAGCCTTTTTGAAGGAACGTTTTTTTAAAGGAAAAATGTGGCAGCGGTGGGATTCGAACCCACGCCCCCGAAAAGACTGGTGCCTAAAACCAGCGCCTTAGACCACTTGGCCACGCTACCGACAGTTTAACTAACGCGTGATCCGGTTAATCATAGCCTTTTTCAAGGAACACATTTTGTAAAGGCAAAAGTGTGGCAGCGGTGGGATTCGAACCCACGCCCCCGAAGAGACTGGTGCCTAAAACCAGCGCCTTAGACCACTCGGCCACGCTACCGACAGTTTAACTAACGCATGCTCCGGCTAATCATAGCCTTTTTAGAGGAACGCATTTTGTAAAGGCAAAACTGTGGCAGCGGTGGGATTCGAACCCACGCCCCCGAAGAGACTGGTGCCTAAAACCAGCGCCTTAGACCACTCGGACACGCTACCGACAGTTTAACTAACGCATGCTCCAGTTAATCATAGCCTTTTTCAAGGAAAAATGTGACAGCGGTAGGATTCAAACCCACGCCCCCAAAGAGACTGGCGCCTAAAACCAGCGCCTTAGACAACTCGGCCACGCTACCGACAGTTTAACTAACGCGTGCTCCAGTTAATCATAGCCTTTTTAAAGGAACGCATTTTGTAAAGGCAAAAGTGTGGCAGCGGTGGGATTCGAACCCACGCCCCCGAAGAGACTGGTGCCTAAAACCAGCGCCTTAGACCACTCGGCAACGCTACCGACAGTTCAATTAACGCATGCTCCGGTTAATCATAGCCTTTTTCAAGGAACGTATTTTAAAAGGAAAAGTGTGGCAGTGGTAGGATTCAAACCGACGCCCCCGAAGAGACTGGTGCCTAAAACCAGCGCCTTAGAACACTCGGCCACGCTACCAACAGTTTAACTAACGCGTGCTCCGGTTAATCATAGCCTTTTTCAAGGAACGCATTTTGTAAAGGTAAAAGTGTGGCAGCGGTGGGATTCGAACCCACGCCCCCGAGGAGACTGGTGCCTAAAACCAGCGCCTTAGACCACTCGGCCACGCTAACGACAGTTTAACTAACGCATGCTCCGGTTAATCATAGCCTTTTTCAAGGAACGCATTTTGTAAAGGCAAAAGTGTGGCAGCGGAGGGATGCGAACCCACGCCCCAGAAGAGACTGGTGCCTGAAACCAGCGACTTAGACCACTCGGACACGCTACCGACCGTTTAACTAACGCATGCTCCGGGTAATCATAGCCTTTTTCAAGGAACGGATTTTGTAAAGGCAAAAGTGTGGCAGCGGTGGGATTCGAACCCTTGCCCCCGAAGAGACTGGTGCCTAAAACCAGCGCCTTAGACCACTCGGCCACGCTACCAACAGTTTAACTAACGCATGCTCCTGTTAATCATTGCCTTTTTCAAGGAACGCATTTTGTAAAGGCAAAAGTGTGGCAGCGGTGGGATTCGAACCCACGCCCCCAAAGAGACTGGTGCCTAAAACCAGCGCCTTAGAACACTCGGCCACGCTACCGACAGTTTAACTAACGCATGCTCCGGTTAGTCATAGCCTTTTTAGAGGAACGCATTTTGTGAAGGCAAAAGTGGGGATGCGGTGGGATTTGAACCCACGCCCCCGAAGAAACTGGTGCCTAAAACCAGCACCTTACACCACTCGGCCACGCTACCGACAGTTTAAGTAACGCACGCTCCAGTTAATCATAGCCTTTTTCAAGGAAAAGTGTGGCAGCGGTCGGATTCAAACCCACGCCCCCAAAGAGACTGGTGCCTAAAACCAGTGCCTTAGACAACTCGGCAACGCTACCGACAGTTTACTAACGCGTGCTCCAGTTAATCATAGCCTTTTTCAAGGAATGAATTTCGTAAAGGCAAAAGTGTGGCAGCGGTGGGATTCGAACCCACGCACCCGAAGAGACTGGTGCCTAAAACCAGCGCCTTAGACCACTCGTCCACGCTACCGACAATTTAACTAACGCGTGCTCCCGTTAATCATATCCTTTTTCAAGGAACGCATTTTGAAAGAGCAAAAGTGTGGCAGCGGTGGGATTCGAACCCACGCCCCCCGAAGAGACTGGTGCCTAAAACCAGCGCCTTAGACCACTCGGCCACGCTGCCGACAGTTTAACTAACGCATGCTCCGGTTAATCATAGCCTTTTTCAAAGAACGCATTTTGCAAAGGCAAAAGTTTGACAGTGGTGGGATTCGAGCCCACGCCACTGAAGGGGCTGCTGCCTAAAATCTGCGCCTTAGACCCATCCGCCACGCTACCGAAGTTTACCTAACGCATGCTCCGCTTAATTATAGCCTTTTTCAAGGAACGTAGTTTTTAAAAGTAAAAGAGTGGCAGCGGTGGGATTCAAACCCACGCCCCCGAAGATTCTGGTGCCTGAAACCAGCGCCTTAGACCACTCGGCCACGCTACCGACAGTTTAACTATCGCATGCTCTGGTTAATCATAGCCTTTTTCAAGGAACGCATTTTGTAAAGGCAAAAGTGTCACAGCGGTGGGATTCGAACCCACGCCCCCGAAGAGACTGGTGCCTAAAACCAGCGCCTTAGACCACTCTGCCACGCTACCAACAGTTGAACTAACGCGTGATCCGGTTAATCGTAGCCTTTTTCAAGGAACGCAATTTGTAAAGGCAAAAGTGTGGCAGCGGCGGGATTCGAACCCACGCCCCCGAAGAGACTGGTGACTAAAACCAGCGCCTTAGACCACTCGGCCACGCTACCGACAGTTTAACTAACGCATGCTCGGGTAATCATAGCCTTTTTCAAGGAACGCATTTTGTAAAGGCAAAAGTGTGGCAGCGGTGGGATTCGAGCCCACGCCCCCGAAGAGACTGGTGCCTAAAACCAGCGCCTTAGACCACTCGGCCACGCTACCGACAGTTTAACTAACGCATGCTCCGGTTAATCATAGCATTTTTCAAGGAACGAGTTTTGTAAAGGCAAAAGTGTGGCAGCGGTGGGATTCGAACCCACGCCCCCGAAGAGACTGGTGCCTAAAACCAGCGCCTTAGACCACTCGGCCACGCTACCGAAAGTTTAACTCACGCATGCTCCGGTTAATCATAGCCTTTTTCAAGGAACGCATTTTGTTAAGGCAATAGTGTGGCAGTGGTGGGATTCGAACCCACGCCCCCGAAGAGACTGGTGCCTAAAACCAGCGCCTTAGACCACTCGGGCATGCTACCGACAGTTTAACTAACGCATGCTCCGGTTAATCATAGCCTTTTTCAAAGAACGCATTTTGTAAAGGCAAAAGTGTGACGGTGGTGGGATTCGAGCCCACGCCGCCGAAGGGACTGGTGCCTAAATCCAGCCCCTTAGACCACTCGGCCACGCCACCGACAGTTTACCTAACGCATGCTCCGCTTAATCATAGCCTTTTTCAAGAAACGTAGTTTTTAAAAGTAAAAGATTGGCAGCGGTGGGATTCAAACCCACGCCCCCGAAGATACTGGTGCCTAAATTCAGCGCCTTAGACCACTCGGCCGCGCTACCGACAGTTTACCTATCGCATGCTCCGGTTAATGATAGCCTTTTTCAAGGAACGCATTTTGTAAAGGCAAAAGTGTCACAGTGGTGGGATTCGAACCCACGCCCCCAAAGAGACTTGTGCCTAAAACCAGCGTCTTAGACGGCTCGGCCACGCTACCGCCAGTTTTGCGCATGCTCCGCTTAATCATAGCCTTTTTGAAGGAACGTTTTTTAAGGAAAAATGTGGCAACGGTGGGATTCAAAGCCACGCCCCAGAAGAGACTGGTGCCTAAAACCAGCGCCTTAGACCACTCGGCCACGCCACCGACAGTTCAACTAACGCGTGATCCGGTTAATCGTAGCCTTTTTCAAGGAAAGCATTTTGTAAAGGCAAAAGTGTGGCAGCGGTGGGATTCGAACCCACGCCCCCGAAGAAACTGGTGCCTAAAACCAGCGCCTTAGACCACTCGGCCACGCTACCGACAGTTTAACTCACGCATGCTCCGGTTAATTATAGCCTTTTTCAAGGAACGCATTTTGTTAAGGCAAAAGTGTGGCAGTGGTGGGATTCGAACCGACGCCCCCGAAGAGACTGGTGCCTAAAACCAGCGCCTTAGACCACTTGGCCACGCTACCGACAGTTAAACTAACGCATGCTCTGGTTAATCATAGCCTTTTTCAAGGAACGTATTTGTAAAGGCAAAAGTGTGACAGTGGTGGGATTCGAGCCCACGCCGCCAAAGGGACTGGTGCCTAAAACCAACACCTTAGACCATTCGGCCACGCCACCGACAGTTTAACTAACGCATGCTCCGGATAATCATAGCCTTTTTCGAGGAAGGCTTTTGTAAAGGCAAAAGTGTGGCAGCGCTTGGATTCGAACCCATGCCCCCGAAGAGACTGGTGCCTAAAACAAGCGTCTTAAACGGCTCGGCCATGCTACCGCCAGTTTTGCGCATGCTCCGCTTAATCATAGCCTTTTTCAAGGAACGCATTTTGTTAAGGCAAAAGTGTGGCAGTGGTGGGATTCGAACCGACGCCCCCGAAGAGACTGGTGCCTAAAACCAGCGCCTTAGACCACTTGGCCACGCTACCGACAGTTAAACTAACGCATGCTCTGGTTAATCATAGCCTTTTTCAAGGAACGTATTTGTAAAGGCAAAAGTGTGACAGTGGTGGGATTCGAGCCCACGCCGCCAAAGGGACTGGTGCCTAAAACCAACACCTTAGACCATTCGGCCACGCCACCGACAGTTTAACTAACGCATGCTCCGGATAATCATAGCCTTTTTCGAGGAAGGCTTTTGTAAAGGCAAAAGTGTGGCAGCGCTTGGATTCGAACCCATGCCCCCGAAGAGACTGGTGCCTAAAACAAGCGTCTTAAACGGCTCGGCCATGCTACCGCCAGTTTTGCGCATGCTCCGCTTAATCATAGCCTTTTTGAAGGAACGTTTTTTTAAAGGAAAAATGTGGCAGCGGTGGGATTCGAACCCACGCCCCCGAAGAGACTGGTGCCTAAAACCAGCGCCTTAGACCACTCGGCCACGCTACCGACACTTTAACTAACGCGTGATCCGGTTAATCATAGCCTTTTTCAAGGAACGCATTTTGTAAAGGCAAAAGTGTGGCAGCGGTGGGATTCGAACCCATGCCCCCGAAGAGACTGGTGCCTAAAACAAGCGTCTTAAACGGCTCGGCCATGCTACCGCCAGTTTTGCGCATGCTCCGCTTAATCATAGCCTTTTTGAAGGAACGTTTTTTTAAAGGAAAAATGTGGCAGCGGTGGGATTCGAACCCACGCCCCCGAAGAGACTGGTGCCTAAAACCAGCGCCTTAGACCACTCGGCCACGCTACCGACACTTTAACTAACGCGTGATCCGGTTAATCATAGCCTTTTTCAAGGAACGCATTTTGTAAAGGCAAAAGTGTGGCAGCGGTGGGATTCGAACCCACGCCCCCGAAGAGACTGGTGACTAAAACCAGCGCCTTAGACCACTCGGCCACGCTACCGACAGTTTAACTCACGCATGCTCCGGTTAATCATAGCCTTTTTCAAGGAACGCATTTTGTTAAGGCAAAAGTGTGGCAGTGGTGGGATTCGAACCGACGCCCCCGAAGAGACTGGTGCCTAAAACCAGCGCCTTAGACCACTTGGCCACGCTACCGACAGTTAAACTAACGCATGCTCTGGTTAATCATAGCCTTTTTCAAGGAACGTATTTGTAAAGGCAAAAGTGTGGCAGCGGTGGGATTCGAACCCACGCCCCCGAAGAGACTGGTGCCTAAAACCAGCGCCTTAGACCACTCGGCTTTCAAGGAACGCATTTTGTAAAGGCAGAAGTGTCACAGCGGTGGGATTCGAACCCACGCCCCCGAAGAGACTGGTGCCTAAAACCAGCGCCTTAGACCACTCTGCCACGCTACAAACAGTTGAACTAACGCGTGATCCGGTTAATCGTAGCCTTTTTCAAGGAACGCAATTTGTAAAGGCAAAAATGTGGCAGTGGTGGGATTCAAACCCACGCCGCCGAAGAGACTGGTGCCTAAAACCAGCGCCTTAGACCACTCGGCCACGCTACCGACAGTTTAACTCACGCATGCTCCGGTTAATCATAGCCTTTTTCAAGGAACGTAGTTTTTAAAAGTAAAAGAGTGGCAGCGGTGGGATTCAAACCCACGCCCCCGAAGATACTGGTGCCTGAAACCAGCGCCTTAGACCACTCGGCTTTCAAGGAACGCATTTTGTAAAGGCAGAAGTGTCACAGCGGTGGGATTCGAACCCACGCCCCCGAAGAGACTGGTGCCTAAAACCAGCGCCTTAGACCACTCTGCCACGCTACAAACAGTTGAACTAACGCGTGATCCGGTTAATCGTAGCCTTTTTCAAGGAACGCAATTTGTAAAGGCAAAAGTGTGGCAGCGGTGGGATTCGATCCCACGCCCCCGAAGAGACTTGTGCCTAAAACCAGCGCCTTAGACCACTCGGCCACGCTACCGACAGTTTAACTAACGCATGCTCCGGTTAATCATAGCCTTTTTAGAGGAACGCATTTTGTAGAGGCAAAAGTGGGGCAGCGGTGGGATTCGAACCCACGCCCCCGAAGAAACTTGTGCCTAAAACCAGCGCCTTACACCACTCGGCCACGCTACCGACAGTTTAACTGACGCACGCTCCAGGTAATCATAGCCTTTTTCGAGGAAAAGTGTGGCAGCGGTAGGATTCAAACCCACGCCCCCAAAGAGACTGGTGCCTAAAACCAGCGCCTTAGACCACTCGGCCACGCTACCGACAGTTTAACTAACGCATGCTCCGGTTAATCATAGCCTTTTTCAAGGAACGCATTTTGTAAAGGCAAAAGTGTGACAGTAGTGGGATTCGAACCGACACCCCGAAGAGACTGGTGCCTTAAACCAGCGCCTTAGACCACTCGGCCACGCTACCGACAGTTTAACTAACGCGTGCTCCCGTTAATCATATCCTTTTTCAAGGAATGCATTTTGTAAAAGCAAAAGTGTGGCAGCGGTGGGATTCGAACCCACGCCCCCGAAGAGACTGGTGCCTAAAACTAGCGCCTTAGACCACTCGGCCACGCTACCGACAGTTTAACTAACGCATGCTCCGGTTAATCATAGCCTTTTTCAAGGAACGCATTTTGTAAAGGCAAAAGTGTGGCAGCGGTGGGATTCGAACCCACGCACCCGAAAAGACTGGTGCCTAAAACCAGCGCCTTAGACCACTCGGCCATGCTACCGACAGTTTAACGAACGCATGCTCCGGTTAATCATAGCCTTTTTCAAGGAACGCATTTTGTAAAGGCAAAAGTGTGGCAGTGGTGGGATTCAAACCCACGCCCCCGAAGAGACTGGTGCCTAAAACCAGCGCCTTAGACCACTCGGCCACGCTACCGACAGTTTAACTAACGCATGCTCTGGTTAATCATAGCCTTTTTCAAGGAACGTATTTGTAAAGGCAAAAGTGTGACAGTGGTGGGATTCGAGCCCACGCCGCCAAAGGGACTGGTGCCTAAAACCAACACCTTAGACCATTCGGCCACGCCACCGACAGTTTAACTAACGCATGCTCCGGATAATCATAGCCTTTTTCGAGGAAGGCTTTTGTAAAGGCAAAAGTGTGGCAGCGCTTGGATTCGAACCCATGCCCCCGAAGAGACTGGTGCCTAAAACAAGCGTCTTAAACGGCTCGGCCATGCTACCGCCAGTTTTGCGCATGCTCCGCTTAATCATAGCCTTTTTGAAGGAACGTTTTTTTAAAGGAAAAATGTGGCAGCGGTGGGATTCGAACCCACGCCCCCGAAGAGACTGGTGCCTAAAACCAGCGCCTTAGACCACTCGGCCACGCTACCGACACTTTAACTAACGCGTGATCCGGTTAATCATAGCCTTTTTCAAGGAACGCATTTTGTAAAGGCAAAAGTGTGGCAGCGGTGGGATTCGAACCCACGCCCCCGAAGAGACTGGTGACTAAAACCAGCGCCTTAGACCACTCGGCCACGCTACCGACAGTTTAACTCACGCATGCTCCGGTTAATCATAGCCTTTTTCAAGGAACGCATTTTGTTAAGGCAAAAGTGTGGCAGTGGTGGGATTCGAACCGACGCCCCCGAAGAGACTGGTGCCTAAAACCAGCGCCTTAGACCACTTGGCCACGCTACCGACAGTTAAACTAACGCATGCTCTGGTTAATCATAGCCTTTTTCAAGGAACGTATTTGTAAAGGCAAAAGTGTGGCAGCGGTGGGATTCGAACCCACGCCCCCGAAGAGACTGGTGCCTAAAACCAGCGCCTTAGACCACTCGGCTTTCAAGGAACGCATTTTGTAAAGGCAGAAGTGTCACAGCGGTGGGATTCGAACCCACGCCCCCGAAGAGACTGGTGCCTAAAACCAGCGCCTTAGACCACTCTGCCACGCTACAAACAGTTGAACTAACGCGTGATCCGGTTAATCGTAGCCTTTTTCAAGGAACGCAATTTGTAAAGGCAAAAATGTGGCAGTGGTGGGATTCAAACCCACGCCGCCGAAGAGACTGGTGCCTAAAACCAGCGCCTTAGACCACTCGGCCACGCTACCGACAGTTTAACTCACGCATGCTCCGGTTAATCATAGCCTTTTTCAAGGATTGCATTTTGTAAAGGCAAAGGTGTGGCAGCGGTGGAATTCGAACCCACGCCGCCGAAGGGACTGGTGCCTAAAACCAACACCTTAGACCACTCGGCCACGCTACCGCCAGTTTTGCGCATGCTCCGCTTAATCATAGCCTTTTTGAAGAAACGTTTTTTTAAAGGAAAAATGTGGCAGCAGTGGGATTCGAACCCACGCCCCCGAGGAGACTGGTGCCTAAAACCAGCGCCTTAGACCACTCGGCCACGCTACCGACACTTTAACTAACGCGTGATCCGGTTAATCATAGCCTTTTTCAAGGAACGCATTTTGTAAAGGCAAAAGTGTGGCAGCGGTGGGATTCGAACCCACGCCCCCGAAGAGACTGGTTCCTAAACCCAGCGCCTTAGACCACTCGGCCACGCTACCGACAGTCTAACTAACGCATGCTCCGGTTAATCATAGCCTTTTTAGAGGAACGCATTTTGTAAAGGCAAAAGTGTGGCAGCGGTGGGATTCGAACCCACGCCCCCGAAGAGACTGGGGCCTAAAACCAGCGCCTTAGACCACTCGGCCACGCTACCGACAGTTTAACTAACGCATGCTCCAGTTAATCATAGCCTTTTTCAAGGAAAAGTGTGGCAGCGGTAGGATTCAAACCCACGCCCCCAAAGAGACTGGCGCCTAAAACCAGCACCTTAGACCACTCGGCCACGCTACCGACAGTTTAACTAACGCGTGCTCCAGTTAATCGTAGCCTTTTTCAAGGAACGCATTTTGTAAAGGCAAAAGTGTGGCAGCGGTGGGATTCGAACCCACGCCCCCGAAGAGACTGGTGCCTAAAACCAGCGCCTTAGACCACTCGGCCACGCTACCGACAGTTCAATTACCGCATGCTCCAGTTAATCATAGCCTTTTTCAAAGAACGCATTTTGTAAAGGCAAAAGAGTGACAGTGGTAGGATTCGAGCCCACGCCTCCGAAGAGACTGGTGCCTAAAACCAGCGCCTTAGACCACTCGGCCACGCTACCGACAGTTTAACTAACGCATGCTCCGATTAATCATAGCCTTTTTCAAGGAACGTATTTTAAAAGGAAAAGTGTGGCAGTGGTAGGATTCAAACCGACGCCCCCGAAGAGACTGGTGCCTAAAACCAGCGCCTTAGACCACTCGGCCACGCTACCGACAGTTCAACTAACGCGTGATCCGGTTAATCGTAGCCTTTTTCAAGGAAAGCATTTTGTAAAGGCAAAAGTGTGGCAGCGGTGGGATTCGAACCCACGCCCCCGAAGAGACTGGTGCCTAAAACCAGCGCCTTAGACCACTCGGCCACGCTACCGACAGTTTAACTCACGCATGCTCCGGTTAATCATAGCCTTTTTTAAGGAACGCATTTTGTAAAGGCAAAAGTGTGGCAACGGTGGGATTCGAATCCACGCCCCTGCAGAGACTGGTGCCTAAAACCAGCGCCTTAGACCACTTGGCCACGCTACCGACAGTTTAACTAACGCATGCTCTGGTTAATCATCGCCTTTTTCAAGGAACGCACTTTGTAAAGGCAAAAGTGTGACAGTGGTGGGATTCGAACCCACGCCCCCGAAGAGACTGGTGCCTAAAACAAGCGCCTTAGACCACTCGGCCACGCTACCGACAGTTTAACTAACGCATGCTCGGGTAATCATAGCCTTTTTCAAGGAACGCATTTTGTAAAGGCAAAAGTGTGGCAGCGGTGGGATTCGAGCCCACGCCCCCGAAGAGACTGGTGCCTAAAACGAGCGCCTTAGACCACTCGGCCACGCTACCGACAGTTTAACTAACGCATGCTCCGGTTAATCATAGCGTTTTTCAAGGAACGCAATTTATAAAGGCAAAAGTGTGGCAGCGGTGGGATTCGAACTCACGCCCCCGAAGAGACTGGTGCCTAAAACCAGCGCCTTAGACCACTCGGCCACGCTACCGACAGTTTAACTCACGCATGCTCCGGTTAATCATAGCCTTTTTCAAGGAACGCATTTTGTTAAGGCAAAAGTGTGGCAGTGGTGGGATTCGAACCCACGCCCCCGAAGAGACTGGTGCCTAAAACCAGTGCCTTAGACCACTGGGCCACGCTACCGACAGTTTAACTAACGCATGCTCCGGTTAATCATAGCCTTTTTCAAAGAACGCATTTTGTAAAGGCAAAAGTGTGACAGTGGTGGGATTCGAGCCCACGCCGCCGAAGGGACTGGTGCCTAAATCCAGCCCCTTAGACCACTCGGCCACGCCACCGACAGTTCAACTAACGCATGCTCCGGTTAATCATAGCCTTTTTCGAGGAACGCCTTTTGTAAAGGCAAAAGTGTGGCAGCGGTAGGATTCGAACCCACGCCCTCGAAGAGACTGGTGCCTAAAACCAGCGCCTTAGACCACTCGGCCACGCTACCGACAGTTTACCTAACGCATGCTCCGCTTAATCATAGCCTTTTTCAAGGAACGTAGTTTTTAAAAGTAAAAGAGTGGCAGCAGTGGGATTCAAACCCACGCCCCCGAAGATACTGGTGCCTAAATTCAGCGCCTTAGACCACTCGGCCACGCTACCGACAGTTTAACTATCGCATGCTCCGGTTAATCATAGCCTTTTTCAAGGAACGCATTTTGTAAAGGCAAAAGTGTCACAGTGGTGGGATTCGAACCCACGCCCCCAAAGAGACTTGTGCCTAAAACCAGCGTCTTAGACGGCTCGGCCACGCTACCGCCAGTTTTGCGCATGCTCCGCTTAATCATAGCCTTTTTGAAGGAACGTTTTTTTAAGGAAAAGTGTGGCAACAGTGGGATTCGAACCCACGCCCCCGAAGAGACTGGTGCCTAAAACCAGCGCCTTAGACCACTCGGCCACGCTACCGACAGTTCAACTAACGCGTGATCCGGTTAATCGTAGCCTTTTTCAAGGAAAGCATTTTGTAAAGGCAAAAGTGTGGCAGCGGTGGGATTCGAACCCACGCCCCCGAGGAAACTGGTGCCTAAAACCAGCGCCTTAGAGCACTCGGCCACGCTACCGACAGTTTAACTAACGCATGCTCCGGTTAATCATAGCCTTTTTAGAGGAACGCATTTTGTAAAGGCAAAAGTGGGGCAGCGGTGGGATTCGAACCCACGCCCCCGAAGGGACTGGTGCCTAAAACCAGCGCCTTATACCACTCGGCCACGCTACCGACAGTTTAACTAACGCATGCTCGGGTAATCATAGCCTTTTTCAAGGAACGCATTTTGTAAAGGCAAAAGTGTGGCAGCGGTGGGATTCGAGCCCACGCCCCCGAAGAGACTGGTGCCTAAAACGAGCGCCTTAGACCACTCGGCCACGCTACCGACAGTTTAACTAACGCATGCTCCGGTTAATCATAGCCTTTTTCAAGGAACGCAATTTATAAAGGCAAAAGTGTGGCAGTGGTGGGATTCGAACCCACGCCCCCGAAGAGACTGGTGCCTAAAACCAGCGCCTTAGACCACTCGGCCACGCTACCGACAGTTTACCTAACGCATGCTCTGCTTAATCATAGCCTTTTTCAAGGAACGTAGTTTTTAAAAGTAAAAGAGTGGCAGCGGTGGGATTCAAACCCACGCCCCCGAAGATACTCGTGCCTAAATTCAGCGCCTTAGACCACTCGGCCACGCTACCGACAGTTTAACTATCGCATGCTCCGGTTAATCATAGCCTTTTTCAAGGAACGCATTTTGTAAAGGCAAAAGTGTCACAGTGGTGGGATTCGAACCCACGCCCCCAAAGAGACTTGTGCCTAAAACCAGCGTCTTAGACGGCTCGGCCACGCTACCGCCAGTTTTGCGCATGCTCCGCTTAATCATAGCCTTTTTGAAGGAACGTTTTTTAAGGAAAAGTGTGGCAACGGTGGGATTCGAACCCACGCCCCCGAAGAGACTGGTGCCTAAAACCAGCGCCTTAGACCACTCGGCCACGCTACCGACAGTTTAACTAACGCATGCTCCGGTTAGTCATAGCCTTTTTCAAAGAACGCAATTTGTAAAGACAAACGCGTGGCAGTGGTGGGATTCGAGCCCACGCCCCCGAAGAGACTGGTGCCTAAAACCAGCGCCTTAGACCACTCGGCCACGCTACCGACAGTTTAACTAACGCATGCTCCGGTTAATCATAGCCTTTTTCAAGGAACGCATTTTGTAAAGGCAAAGGTGTGGCAGCGGTGGAATTCGAACCCACGCCCCCGAAGAGACTGGTGCCAAAAACCAGCGCCTTAGACCACTCGGCCACGCTACCGACAGTTTAACTCACGCATGCTCAGGTTAATCATAGCCTTTTTCAAGGAACGCATTTTGTAGAGGCAAAAGTGTGGCAGCGGTGGGATTCGAACCCACGCCCCTGCAGAGACTGGTGCCTAAAACCAGTGCCTTAGACCACTTGGCCACGCTACCGACACTTTAACTAACGCGTGATCCGGTTAATCATAGCCTTTTTCAAGGAACGCAATTTGTAAAGGCAAAAGTGTGGCAGCGGTGGGATTCGAACCCACGCCCCCGAAGAGACTGGTTCCTAAACCAAGCGCCTTAGACCACTCGGCCACGCTACCAACAGTCTAACTAACGCATGCTCCGGTTAATCATAGCCTTTTTAGAGGAACGCATTTTGTAAAGGCAAAAGTGTGGCAGCGGTGGGATTCGAACCCACGCCCCCGAAGAGACTGGGGCCTAAAACCAGCGCCTTAGACCACTCGGCCACGCTACCGACAGCTTAACTAACGCATGCTCCAGTTAATCATAGCCTTTTTCAAGGAAAAGTGTGGCAGCGGTAGGATTCAAACCCACGCCCCCAAAGAGACTGGCGCCTAAAACCAGCGCCTTAGACCACTCGGCCACGCTACCGACAGTTTAACTAACGCGTGCTCCAGTTAATCGTAGCCTTTTTCAAGGAACGCATTTTGTAAAGGCAAAAGTGTGGCAGCGGTGGGATTCGAACCCACGCCCCCGAAGAGACTGGTGCCTAAAACCAGCGCCTTAGACCACTCGGCCACGCTACCGACAGTTCAATTACCGCATGCTCCAGTTAATCATAGCCTTTTTCAAAGAACGCATTTTGTAAAGGCAAAAGAGTGACAGTGGTAGGATTCGAGCCCACGCCTCCGAAGAGACTGGTGCCTAAAACCAGCGCCTTAGACCACTCGGCCACGCTACCGACAGTTTAACTAACGCATGCTCCGATTAATCATAGCCTTTTTCAAGGAACGTATTTTAAAAGGAAAAGTGTGGCAGTGGTAGGATTCAAACCGACGCCCCCGAAGAGACTGGTGCCTAAAACCAGCGCCTTAGACCACTCGGCCACGCTACCGACAGTTTAACTAACGCGTGCTCCGGTTAATCATAGCCTTTTTCAAGGAACGCATTTTGTAAAGGTAAAAGTGTGGCAGCGGTGGGATTCTAACCCACGCCCCCGAGGAGACTGGTGCCTAAAACCAGCGCCTTAGACCACTCGGCCACGCTAACGACAGTTTAACTAACGCATGCTCCGGTTAATCACAGCCTTTTTCAAGGAACGCATTTTGTAAAGGCAAAAGTGTGGCAGCGGTGGGATGCGAACCCACGCCCCAGAAGAGACTGGTGCCTGAAACCAGTGCCTTAGACCACTCGGACACGCTACCGACAGTTTAACTAACGCATGCTCCTGTTAATCATAGCCTTTTTCAAGGAACGGATTTTGTAAAGGCAGAAGTGTGGCAGCGGTGGGATTCGAACCCACGCCCCCGAAGAGACTGGTGCCTAAAACCAGCGCCTTAGACCACTCGGCCACGCTACCGACAGTTTAACTAACGCATGCTCCTGTTAATCATAGCCTTTTTCAAGGAACGCATTTTGTAAAGGCAAAAGTGTGGCAGTGGTGGGATTCGAACCCACGCCCTCAAAGAGACTGGTGCCTAAAACCAGCGCCTTAGAACACTCGGCCACGCTACCGACAGTTTAACTAACGCATGCTCCGGTTAATCATAGCCTTTTTCAAGGAACGCATTTTCTAAAGGCAAAAGTGTGGCAGCAGTGGGATTCGAACCCACGCCCCCGAAGAGACTGGTGCCTAAAACCACCACCTTAGACCACTCGGCCACGCTACCGACAGTTTAACTAAGGCATGCTCCGGTTAATCATAGCCTTTTTCAAGGAACGCATTTTGTAAAGGCAAAAGTGTGACAGTGATGGGATTCGAACCCACGCCCCCGAAGAGACTGGTGACTAAAACCAGCACCTTAGACCACTCAGCCACGCTACTGACAGTTTACCTAACGCATGCTCGGGTAATCATAGCCCTTTTCAAGGAACGCATTTTGTAAAGGCAAAAGTGTGGCAGCTGTGGGATTCGAACCCACGCCCCTGAAGAGATTGGTGCCTAAAACCAGCGCTTTAGACCACTCGGCTACGCTACCGACAGTTTAACTAACGCATGCTTCGGTTAATCATAGCCTTTTTCAAGGAACGCATTTTGTAAAGGCAAAAGTGTGACCGTGGTGGAATTCAAACCCACGCCCCCGAGGAGACTGGTGCCTTAAACCAGCGCCTCAGACCACTCGGCCACGCTACTGACAGTTTAACTAACGTGTGCTCCGGTTAATCATAGCCTTTTTCAAGGAACGCATTTTGTTAAGGCAAAAGTGTGGCAGCGGTGGGATTCGAACCCACGCCCCCGAAGAGACTGGTGCCTAATACCAGCGCCTTAGACCACTCGGCCACGCTACCGCCAGTTTTGCGCATGCTCCGCTTAATCATAGCCTTTTTGAAGAAACGTTTTTTTAAAGGAAAAATGTGGCAGCAGTGGGATTCGAACCCACGCCCCCGAAGAGACTGGTGCCTAAAACCAGCGCCTTAGACTACTCGGCCACGCTACCGACAGTTCAATTACCGCATGCTCCAGTTAATCATAGCCTTTTTCAAAGAACGCATTTTGTAAAGGCAAAAGAGTGACAGTGGTAGGATTCGAGCCCACGCCTCCGAAGAGACTGGTGCCTAAAACCAGCGCCTTAGACCACTCGGCCACGCTACCGACAGTTTAACTAACGCATGCTCCGATTAATCATAGCCTTTTTCAAGGAACGTATTTTAAAAGGAAAAGTGTGGCAGTGGTAGGATTCAAACCGACGCCCCCGAAGAGACTGGTGCCTAAAACCAGCGCCTTAGACCACTCGGCCACGCTACCGACAGTTTAACTAACGTGTGCTCCGGTTAATCATAGCCTTTTTCAAGGAACGCATTTTGTAAAGGTAAAAGTGTGGCAGCGGTGGGATTCTAACCCACGCCCCCGAGGAGACTGGTGCCTAAAACCAGCGCCTTAGACCACTCGGCCACGCTAACGACAGTTTAACTAACGCATGCTCCGGTTAATCACAGCCTTTTTCAAGGAACGCATTTTGTAAAGGCAAAAGTGTGGCAGCGGTGGGATGCGAACCCACGCCCCAGAAGAGACTGGTGCCTGAAACCAGTGCCTTAGACCACTCGGACACGCTACCGACAGTTTAACTAACGCATGCTCCGGTTAATCATAGCCTTTTTCAAGGAACGGATTTTGTAAAGGCAGAAGTGTGGCAGCGGTGGGATTCGAACCCACGCCCCCGAAGAGACTGGTGCCTAAAACCAGCGCCTTAGACCACTCGGCCACGCTACCGACAGTTTAACTAACGCATGCTCCTGTTAATCATAGCCTTTTTCAAGGAACGCATTTTGTAAAGGCAAAAGTGTGGCAGTGGTGGGATTCGAACCCACGCCCTCAAAGAGACTGGTGCCTAAAACCAGCGCCTTAGAACACTCGGCCACGCTACCGACAGTTTAACTAACGCATGCTCCGGTTAATCATAGCCTTTTTCAAGGAACGCATTTTCTAAAGGCAAAAGTGTGGCAGCAGTGGGATTCAAACCCACGCCCCCGAAGAGACTGGTGACTAAAACCACCACCTTAGACCACTCGGCCACGCTACCGACAGTTTAACTAACGCATGCTCCGGTTAATCATAGCCTTTTTCAAGGAACGCATTTTGTAAAGGCAAAAGTGTGACAGTGATGGGATTCGAACCCACGCCCCCGAAGAGACTGCTGACTAAAACCAGCACCTTAGACCACTCAGCCACGCTACTGACAGTTTACCTAACGCATGCTCGGGTAATCATAGCCTTTTTCAAGGAACGCATTTTGTAAAGGCAAAAGTGTGGCAGCGGTGGGATTCGAACCCACGCCCCTGAAGAGATTGGTGCCTAAAACCAGCGCTTTAGACCACTCGGCTACGCTACCGACAGTTTACCTAACGCATGCTCCGGTTAATCATAGCCTTTTTCAAGGAACGCATTTTGTAAAGGCAAAAGTGTGACCGTGGTGGAATTCAAACCCACGCCCCCGAGGAGACTGGTGCCTTAAACCAGCGCCTCAGACCACTCGGCCACGCTACTGACAGTTTAACTAACGTGTGCTCCGGTTAATCATAGCCTTTTTCAAGGAACGCATTTTGTTAAGGCAAAAGTGTGGCAGCGGTGGGATTCGAACCCACGCCCCCGAAGAGACTGGTGCCTAATACCAGCGCCTTAGACCACTCGGCCACGCTACCGCCAGTTTTGCGCATTCTCCGCTTAATCATAGCCTTTTTGAAGAAACGTTTTTTTAAAGGAAAAATGTGGCAGCAGTGGGATTCGAACCCACGCCCCCGAAGAGACTGGTGCCTAATACCAGCGCCTTAGACCACTCGGCCACGCTACCGCCAGTTTTGCGCATGCTCCGCTTAATCATAGCCTTTTTGAAGAAACGTTTTTTTAAAGGAAAAATGTGGCAGCAGTGGGATTCGAACCCACGCCCCCGAAGAGACTGGTGCCTAAAACCAGCGCCTTAGACTACTCGGCCACGCTACCGACAGTTCAATTACCGCATGCTCCAGTTAATCATAGCCTTTTTCAAAGAACGCATTTTGTAAAGGCAAAAGAGTGACAGTGGTAGGATTCGAGCCCACGCCTCCGAAGAGACTGGTGCCTAAAACCAGCGCCTTAGACCACTCGGCCACGCTACCGACAGTTTAACTAACGCATGCTCCGATTAATCATAGCCTTTTTCAAGGAACGTATTTTAAAAGGAAAAGTGTGGCAGTGGTAGGATTCAAACCGACGCCCCCGAAGAGACTGGTGCCTAAAACCAGCGCCTTAGACCACTCGGCCACGCTACCGACAGTTTAACTAACGTGTGCTCCGGTTAATCATAGCCTTTTTCAAGGAACGCATTTTGTAAAGGTAAAAGTGTGGCAGCGGTGGGATTCTAACCCACGCCCCCGAGGAGACTGGTGCCTAAAACCAGCGCCTTAGACCACTCGGCCACGCTAACGACAGTTTAACTAACGCATGCTCCGGTTAATCACAGCCTTTTTCAAGGAACGCATTTTGTAAAGGCAAAAGTGTGGCAGCGGTGGGATGCGAACCCACGCCCCAGAAGAGACTGGTGCCTGAAACCAGTGCCTTAGACCACTCGGACACGCTACCGACAGTTTAACTAACGCATGCTCCGGTTAATCATAGCCTTTTTCAAGGAACGGATTTTGTAAAGGCAGAAGTGTGGCAGCGGTGGGATTCGAACCCACGCCCCCGAAGAGACTGGTGCCTAAAACCAGCGCCTTAGACCACTCGGCCACGCTACCGACAGTTTAACTAACGCATGCTCCTGTTAATCATAGCCTTTTTCAAGGAACGCATTTTGTAAAGGCAAAAGTGTGGCAGTGGTGGGATTCGAACCCACGCCCTCAAAGAGACTGGTGCCTAAAACCAGCGCCTTAGAACACTCGGCCACGCTACCGACAGTTTAACTAACGCATGCTCCGGTTAATCATAGCCTTTTTCAAGGAACGCATTTTCTAAAGGCAAAAGTGTGGCAGCAGTGGGATTCAAACCCACGCCCCCGAAGAGACTGGTGACTAAAACCACCACCTTAGACCACTCGGCCACGCTACCGACAGTTTAACTAACGCATGCTCCGGTTAATCATAGCCTTTTTCAAGGAACGCATTTTGTAAAGGCAAAAGTGTGACAGTGATGGGATTCGAACCCACGCCCCCGAAGAGACTGCTGACTAAAACCAGCACCTTAGACCACTCAGCCACGCTACTGACAGTTTACCTAACGCATGCTCGGGTAATCATAGCCTTTTTCAAGGAACGCATTTTGTAAAGGCAAAAGTGTGGCAGCGGTGGGATTCGAACCCACGCCCCTGAAGAGATTGGTGCCTAAAACCAGCGCTTTAGACCACTCGGCTACGCTACCGACAGTTTACCTAACGCATGCTCCGGTTAATCATAGCCTTTTTCAAGGAACGCATTTTGTAAAGGCAAAAGTGTGACCGTGGTGGAATTCAAACCCACGCCCCCGAGGAGACTGGTGCCTTAAACCAGCGCCTCAGACCACTCGGCCACGCTACTGACAGTTTAACTAACGTGTGCTCCGGTTAATCATAGCCTTTTTCAAGGAACGCATTTTGTTAAGGCAAAAGTGTGGCAGCGGTGGGATTCGAACCCACGCCCCCGAAGAGACTGGTGCCTAATACCAGCGCCTTAGACCACTCGGCCACGCTACCGCCAGTTTTGCGCATTCTCCGCTTAATCATAGCCTTTTTGAAGAAACGTTTTTTTAAAGGAAAAATGTGGCAGCAGTGGGATTCGAACCCACGCCCCCGAGGAGACTGGTGCCTAAAACCAGCGCCTTAGACCACTCGGCCACGCTACCGACACTTTAACTAACGCGTGATCCGGTTAATCATAGCCTTTTTCAAAGAACACATTTTGTAAAGGCAAAAGTGTGGCAGCAGTGGGATTCGAACCCACGCCCCCGAAGAGACTGGTGCCTAAAACCAGCGCCTTAGACCACTCGGCCACGCTACCGACAGTTCAATTACCGCATGCTCCAGTTAATCATAGCCTTTTTCAAAGAACGCATTTTGTAAAGGCAAAAGAGTGACAGTGGTAGGATTCGAGCCCACGCCTCCGAAGAGACTGGTGCCTAAAACCAGCGCCTTAGACCACTCGGCCACGCTACCGACAGTTTAACTAACGCATGCTCCGATTAATCATAGCCTTTTTCAAGGAACGTATTTTAAAAGGAAAAGTGTGGCAGTGGTAGGATTCAAACCGACGCCCCCGAAGAGACTGGTGCCTAAAACCAGCGCCTTAGACCACTCGGCCACGCTACCGACAGTTTAACTAACGCGTGCTCCGGTTAATCATAGCCTTTTTCAAGGAACGCATTTTGTAAAGGTAAAAGTGTGGCAGCGGTGGGATTCTAACCCACGCCCCCGAGGAGACTGGTGCCTAAAACCAGCGCCTTAGACCACTCGGCCACGCTAACGACAGTTTAACTAACGCATGCTCCGGTTAATCACAGCCTTTTTCAAGGAACGCATTTTGTAAAGGCAAAAGTGTGGCAGCGGTGGGATGCGAACCCACGCCCCAGAAGAGACTGGTGCCTGAAACCAGTGCCTTAGACCACTCGGACACGCTACCGACAGTTTAACTAATGCATGCTCCGGTTAATCATAGCCTTTTTCAAGGAACGGATTTTGTAAAGGCAGAAGTGTGGCAGCGGTGGGATTCGAACCCACGCCCCCGAAGAGACTGGTGCCTAAAACCAGCGCCTTAGACCACTCGGCCACGCTACCGACAGTTTAACTAACGCATGCTCCTGTTAATCATAGCCTTTTTCAAGGAACGCATTTTGTAAAGGCAAAAGTGTGGCAGTGGTGGGATTCGAACCCACGCCCTCAAAGAGACTGGTGCCTAAAACCAGCGCCTTAGAACACTCGGCCACGCTACCGACAGTTTAACTAACGCATGCTCCGGTTAATCATAGCCTTTTTCAAGGAACGCATTTTATAAAGGCAAAAGTGTGGCAGCAGTGGGATTCGAACCCACGCCCCCGAAGAGACTGGTGCCTAAAACCACCACCTTAGACCACTCGGCCACGCTACCGACAGTTTAACTAACGCATGCTCCGGTTAATCATAGCCTTTTTCAAGGAACGCATTTTGTAAAGGCAAAAGTGTGACAGTGATGGGATTCGAACCCACGCCCCCGAAGAGACTGGTGACTAAAACCAGCACCTTAGACCACTCAGCCACGCTACTGACAGTTTACCTAACGCATGCTCGGGTAATCATAGCCTTTTTCAAGGAACGCATTTTGTAAAGGCAAAAGTGTGGCAGCGGTGGGATTCGAACCCACGCCCCTGAAGAGATTGGTGCCTAAAACCAGCGCTTTAGACCACTCGGCTACGCTACCGACAGTTTAACTAACGCATGCTCCGGTTAATCATAGCCTTTTTCAAGGAACGCATTTTGTAAAGGCAAAAGTGTGACCGTGGTGGAATTCAAACCCACGCCATCGAGGAGACTGGTGCCTTAAACCAGCGCCTCAGACCACTCGGCCACGCTACTGACAGTTTAACTAACGTGTGCTCCGGTTAATCATAGCCTTTTTCAAGGAACGCATTTTGTTAAGGCAAAAGTGTGGCAGCGGTGGGATTCGAACCCACGCCCCCGAAGAGACTGGTGCCTAATACCAGCGCCTTAGACCACTCGGCCACGCTACCGCCAGTTTTGCGCATGCTCCGCTTAATCATAGCCTTTTTGAAGAAACGTTTTTTTAAAGGAAAAATGTGGCAGCAGTGGGATTCGAACCCACGCCCCCGAGGAGACTGGTGCCTAAAACCAGCGCCTTAGACCACTCGGCCACGCTACCGACACTTTAACTAACGCGTGATCCGGTTAATCATAGCCTTTTTCAAAGAACACATTTTGTAAAGGCAAAAGTGTGGCAGCAGTGGGATTCGAACCCACGCCCCCGAAGAGACTGGTTCCTAAACCCAGCGCCTTAGACCACTCAGCCACGCTACTGACAGTTTACCTAACGCATGCTCGGGTAATCATAGCCTTTTTCAAGGAACGCATTTTGTAAAGGCAAAAGTGTGGCAGCGGTGGGATTCGTACCCACGCCCCTGCAGAGACTGGTGCCTAAAACCAGTGCCTTAGACCACTTGGCCACGCTACCGACAGTTTAACTAACGCATGCTCTGGTTAATCATAGCCTTTTTCAAGGAACGCACTTTGTAAAGGCAAAAGTGTGACAGTGGTGGGATTCGAGCCCACGCCGCCGAAGGGACTGGTGCCTAAAACCAACACCTTAGACCATTCGGCCACGCCACCGACAGTTTAACTAACGCATGCTCCGGATAATCATAGCCTTTTTCGAGGAACGCTTTTGTAAAGGCAAAAGTGTGGCAGCGCTTGGATTCGAACCCACGCCCCCGAAGAGACTGGTGCCTAAAACAAGCGTCTTAAACGGCTCGGCCATGCTACCGCCAGTTTTGCGCATGCTCCGCTTAATCATAGCCTTTTTGAAGAAACGTTTTTTTAAAGGAAAAATGTGGCAGCAGTGGGATTCGAACCCACGCCCCCGAGGAGACTGGTGCCTAAAACCAGCGCCTTAGACCACTCGGCCACGCTACCGACACTTTAACTAACGCGTGATCCGGTTAATCATAGCCTTTTTCAAGGAACGCATTTTGTAAAGGCAAAAGTGTGGCAGCGGTGGGATTCGAACCCACGCCCCCGAAGAGACTGGTTCCTAAACCCAGCGCCTTAGACCACTCGGCCACGCTACCGACAGTCTAACTAACGCATGCTCCGGTTAATCATAGCCTTTTTAGAGGAACGCATTTTGTAAAGGCAAAAGTGTGGCAGCGGTGGGATTCGAACCCACGCCCCCGAAGAGACTGGGGCCTAAAACCAGCGCCTTAGACCACTCGGCCACGCTACCGACAGTTTAACTAACGCATGCTCCAGTTAATCATAGCCTTTTTCAAGGAAAAGTGTGGCAGCGGTAGGATTCAAACCCAAGCCCCCAAAGAGACTGGCGCCTAAAACCAGCGCCTTAGACCACTCGGCCACGCTACCGACAGTTTAACTAACGCGTGCTCCAGTTAATCGTAGCCTTTTTCAAGGAACGCATTTTGTAAAGGCAAAAGTGTGGCAGCGGTGGGATTCGAACCCACGCCCCCGAAGAGACTGGTGCCTAAAACCAGCGCCTTAGACCACTCGGCCACGCTACCGACAGTTCAATTACCGCATGCTCCAGTTAATCATAGCCTTTTTCAAAGAACGCATTTTGTAAAGGCAAAAGAGTGACAGTGGTAGGATTCGAGCCCACGCCTCCGAAGAGACTGGTGCCTAAAACCAGCGCCTTAGACCACTCGGCCACGCTACCGACAGTTTAACTAACGCATGCTCCGATTAATCATAGCCTTTCTCAAGGAACGTATTTTAAAAGGAAAAGTGTGGCAGTGGTAGGATTCAAACCGACGCCCCCGAAGAGACTGGTGCCTAAAACCAGCGCCTTAGACCACTCGGCCACGCTACCGACAGTTTAACTAACGCGTGCTCCGGTTAATCATAGCCTTTTTCAAGGAACGCATTTTGTAAAGGTAAAAGTGTGGCAGCGGTGGGATTCTAACCCATGCCCCCGAGGAGACTGGTGCCTGAAACCAGCGCCTTAGACCACTCGGCCACGCTAACGACAGTTTAACTAACGCGTGCTCCGGTTAATCATAGCCTTTTTCAAGGAACGCATTTTGTAAAGGCAAAAGTGTGGCAGCAGTGTGATGCGAACCCACGCCCCAGAAGAGACTGGTGCCTGAAACCAGTGCCTTAGACCACTCGGACACGCTACCGACAGTTTAACTAACGCATGCTCCGGTTAATCATAGCCTTTTTCAAGGAACGGATTTTGTAAAGGCAAAAGTGTGGCAGCGGTGGGATTCGAACCCACGCCCCCGAAGAGACTGGTGCCTAAAACCAGCGCCTTAGACCACTCGGCCACGCTACCGACAGTTTAACTAACGCATGCTCCTGTTAATCATAGCCTTTTTCAAGGAACGCATTTTGTAAAGGCAAAAGTGTGGCAGTGGTGGGATTCGAACCCACGTCCTCAAAGAGACTGGTGCCTAAAACCAGCGCCTTAGAACACTCGGCCACGCTACCGACAGTTTAACTAACGCATGCTCCGGTTAATCATAGCCTTTTTCAAGGAACGCATTTTCTAAAGGCAAAATTGTGGCAGCAGTGGGATTCGAACCCATGCCCCCGAAGAGACTGGTGCCTAAAACCAGCGCCTTAGACCACTCGGCCACGCTACCGACAGTTTGACTAACGCATGCTCCGGTTAATCATAGCCTTTTTCAAGGAACGCATTTTGTAAAGGCAAAAGTGTGACAGTGACGGGATTCGAACCCACGCCCCCGAAGAGACTGGTGACTAAAACCAGCGCCTTAGACCACTCAGCCACGCTACTGACAGTTTACCTAACGCATGCTCGGGTAATCATAGCCTTTTTCAAGGAACGCATTTTGTAAAGGCAAAAGTGTGGCAGCGGTGGGATTCGAACCCACGCCCCTGAAGAGATTGGTGCCTAAAACCAGCGCTTTAGACCACTCGGCCACGCTACCGACAGTTTAACCAACGCATGCTCCGGTTAATCATAGCCTTTTTCAAAGAACGCATTTTGTAAAGGCAAAAGTGTGGCAGCGGTAGGATTCGAACCCACGCCCCCGAAGAGACTGGTGCCTAAAACCAGCGCCTTAGACCACTCGGCCACGCTACCGACAGTTTACCTAACGCATGCTCCGCTTAATCATAGCCTTTTTCAAGGAACGTAGTTTTTAAAAGTAAAAGAGTGGCAGCGGGGGGATTCAAACCCACGCCCCCGAAGATACTGGTGCCTAAATTCAGCGCCTTAGACCACTCGGCCACGCTACCGACAGTTTAACTATCGCATGCTCCGGTTAATCATAGCCTTTTTCAAGGAACGCATTTTGTAAAGTCAAAGGTGTCACAGTGGTGGGATTCGAACCCACGCCCCCAAGGAGACTGGTGCCTAAAACCAGCGTCTTAGACGGCTCGGCCACGCTACCGCCAGTTATGCACATGCTCCGCCTAATCATAGCCTTTTTGAAGGAACGTTTTTTTAAGGAAAAATGTGGCAGCGGTGGGATTCGAACCCACGCCCCCGAAGAGACTGATGCCTAAAACCAGCGCCTTAGACCACTCGGCCACGCTACCGACAGTGCAACTAACGCGTGATCCGGTTAATCGTAGCCTTTTTCAAGGAAAGCATTTTGTAAAGGCAAAAGTGTGGCAGCGGTGGGATTCGAACCCACGCCCCCGAAGAGACTGGTGCCTAAAACCAGTGCCTTAGACCACTAGGCCACGCTACCGACCGTTTAACTAATGCATGCTCCGGTTAATCATAGCCTTTTTAGAGGAACGCATTTTGTAAAGGCAAAAGTGGGGCAGCGGTGGGATTCGAACCCACGCCCCCGAAGAAACTGGTGCCTAAAACCAGCGCCTTACACCACTCGGCCACGCTACCGACAGTTTAAGTAACACACGCTCCAGTTAATCATAGCCTTTTTCAAGGAAAAGTGTGGCAGCTTTAGGATTCAAACCCACGCCCCCAAAGAAACTGGTGCCTAAAACCAGCGCCTTAGACCACTCGGCAACGCTACCGACAGTTTAACTAATGCGTGCTCCAGTTAATCATAGCCTTTTTCAAGGAACGAATTTTGTAAAGGCAAAAGTTTGGCAGCGGTGGGAGTCGAACCCACGCCCCCGAAAAGACTGGTGCCTAAAACCAGCGCCTTAGACCACTCGGCCACGCTACCGACAGTTTAACTAACGCATGCTCCGGTTAATCATAGCCTTTTTCAAGGAACGCATTTTTTAAAGGCAAAAGTGTGACAGTAGTGGGATTCGAACCGACACCCCGAAGAGACTGATGCCCTAAGCCAGCGCCTTAGACCACTCGGCCACGCTACCGACAGTTTAACTAACGCGTGCTCCCGTTAATCATATCCTTTTTCAAGGAACGCATTTTGTAAAAGCAAAAGTGTGGCAGCGGTGGGATGCGAACCCACGCCCCGGAAGAGACTGGTGCCTAAAACCAGCGCCTTAGACCACTCGGCCACGCTGCCGACAGTTTAACTAACGCATGCTCCGGTTAATCATAGCCTTTTTCAAGGAACGCATTTTGTAATAGCAAAAGTGTGGCAGTGGTGGGATTCGAACCCACGCCCCCGAAGAGACTGGTGCCTAAAACCAGCGCCTTAGACCACTCGGCCACGCTACCGACAGTTTAACTAACGCATGCTCCTGTTAATCATAGCCTTTTTCAAGGAACGCATTTTGTAAAGGCAAAAGTGTGGCAGCGGTGGGATTCGAACCCACGCCCCCGAAGAGACTGGTGCCTAAAACCCGCGCCTTAGACCACTCGGCCACGCTACCGACAGTTTAACTAACGCATGCTCCGGTTAATCATAGCCTTTTTCAAGGAACGCATTTTGTAAAGGCAAAAGTGTGGCAGCGGTGGGATTCGAACCCACGCCCTCGAAGAGACTGGTGCCTAAACCAGCGCCTTAGACCACTCGGCTACGCTACCGACAGTTTAACTAACGCATGCTCCGGTTAATCATAGCCTTTCTCAAAGAACGCATTTTGTAAAGGCGAAAGTGTGACAGTGGTGGGATTCGAGCCCACGCCGCTGAAGGGACTGGTGCCTAAAACCAGCGCCTTAGACCACTCGGCCACGCTACCGACAGTTAAACTAATGCATGCTCTGGTTAATCATAGCCTTTTTCAAGGAACGCACTTTGTAAAGGCAAAAGTGTGACAGTGGTGGGATTGGAGCCCACGCCGCCGAAGGGACTGGTGCCTAAAACCAACACCTTAGACCATTCGGCCACGCCACCGACAGTTTAACTATAGCATGCTCCGGATAATCATAGCCTTTTTCGAGGAACGCTTTTGTAAAGGCAAAAGTGTGGCAGCGCTTGGATTCGAACCCACGCCCCCGAAGAGACTGGTGCCTAAAACAAGCGTCTTAAACGGCTCGGCCATGCTACCGCCAGTTTTGCGCATGCTCCGCTTAATCATAGCCTTTTTGAAGGAACGTTTTTTTAAAGGAAAAATGTGGCAGCGGTGGGATTCGAACCCACGCCCCCGAAGAGACTGGTGCCTAAAACCAGCGCCTTAGACCACTCGGTCACGCTACCGACACTTTAACTAACGCGTGATCCGGTTAATCATAGCCTTTTTCAAGGAACGCATTTTGTAAAGGCAAAAGTGTGGCAGCGGTGGGATTCGAACCCACGCCCCCGAAGAGACTGGTGACTAAAACCAGCGCCTTAGACCACTCGGCCACGCCACCGACAGTTTAACTAACGCATGCTCGGGTAATCATAGCCTTTTTCAAGGAACGCATTTTGTAAAGGCAAAAGTGTGGCAGCGGTGGGATTCGAGCCCACGCCCCCGAAGAGACTGGTGCCTAAAACCAGCGCCTTAGACCACTCGGCCACGCTACCGACAGTTTAACGAACGCATGCTCCGGTTAATCATAGCCTTTTTCAAGGAACGCAATATATAAAGGCAAAAGTGTGGCAGCGGTGGGATTCGAACCCACGCCCCCGAAGAGACTGGTGCCTAAAACCAGCGCCTTAGACCACTCGGCCACGCTACCGACAGTTTAACTCACGCATGCTCCGGTTAATCATAGCCTTTTTCAAGGAACGCATTTTGTTAAGGCAAAAGTGTGGCAAAGGTGGGATTCGAACCCACGCCCCCGAAGAGACTGGTGCCTAAAACCAGCGCCTTAGACCACTGGGCCACGCTACCGACAGTTTAACTAACGCATGCTCCGGTTAATCATAGCCTTTTTCAAGGAACGCATTTTGTTAAGGCAAAAGTGTGGCAGTGGTGGGATTCGAACGCACGCCCCCGAAGAGACTGGTGCCTAAAACCAGCGCCTTAGACCACTGGGCCACGCTACCGACAGTTTAACTAACGCATGCTCCGGTTAATCATAGCCTTTTTCAAAGAACGCATTTTGTAAAGGCAAAAGTGTGACAGTGGTGGGATTCGAGCCCACGCCGCCGAAGGGACTGGTGCCTAAATCCAGCCCCTTAGACCACTCGGCCACGCCACCGACAGTTCAACTAACGCATGCTCCGGTTAATCATAGCCTTTTTCGAGGAACGCCTTTTGTAAAGGCAAAAGTGTGGCAGCGGTAGGATTCGAACCCACGCCCTCGAAGAGACTGGTGCCTAAAACCAGCGCCTTAGACCACTCGGCCATGCTACCGACAGTTTACTTACAGCATGCTCCGCTTAATCATAGCCTTTTTCAAGGAACGTAGTTTTTAAAAGTAAAAGAGTGGCAGCGGTGGGATTCAAACCCACGCCCCCGAAGATACTGGTGCCTAAATTCAGCGCCTTAGACCACTCGGCCACGCTACCGACAGTTTAACTATCGCATGCTCCGGTTAATCATAGCCTTTTTCAAGGAACGCATTTTGTAAAGGCAAAAGTGTCACAGTGGTGGGATTCGAACCCACGCCCCCAAAGAGACTTGTGCCTAAAACCAGCGTCTTAGACGGCTCGGCCACGCTACCGCCAGTTTTGTGCATGCTCCGCTTAATCATAGCCTTTTTGAAGGAACGTTTTTTTAAGGAAAAATGTGGCAATGGTGGGATTCGAACCGACGCCCCCGAAGAGACTGGTGCCTAAAACCAGCGCCTTAGACCACTCGGCCACGCTACCGACAGTTCAACTAACGCGTGATCCGGTTAATCGTAGCCTTTTTCGAAGAAAGCATTTTGTAAAGGCAAAAGTGTGGCAGCGGTGGGATTCGAACCCACGCCCCCGAGGAAACTGGTGCCTAAAACCAGTGCCTTAGAGCACTCGGCCACGCTACCGACAGTTTAACTAACGCGTGCTCCGGTTAATCATAGCCTTTTTCAAGGAACGCATTTTGTAAAGGTAAAAGTGTGGCAGCGGTGGGATTCTAACCCACGCCCCCGAGGAGACTGGTGCCTAAAACCAGCGCCTTAGACCACTCGGCCACGCTAACGACAGTTTAACTAACGCATGCTCCGGTTAATCACAGCCTTTTTCAAGGAACGCATTTTGTAAAGGCAAAAGTGTGGCAGCGGTGGGATGCGAACCCACGCCCCAGAAGAGACTGGTGCCTGAAACCAGTGCCTTAGACCACTCGGACACGCTACCGACAGTTTAACTAATGCATGCTCCGGTTAATCATAGCCTTTTTCAAGGAACGGATTTTGTAAAGGCAGAAGTGTGGCAGCGGTGGGATTCGAACCCACGCCCCCGAAGAGACTGGTGCCTAAGACCAGCGCCTTAGACCACTCGGCCACGCTACCGACAGTTTAACTAACGCATGCTCCTGTTAATCATAGCCTTTTTCAAGGAACGCATTTTGTAAAGGCAAAAGTGTGGCAGTGGTGGGATTCGAACCCACGCCCTCAAAGAGACTGGTGCCTAAAACCAGTGCCTTAGAACACTCGGCCACGCTACCGACAGTTTAACTAACGCATGCTCCGGTTAATCATAGCCTTTTTCAAGGAACGCATTTTCTAAAGGCAAAAGTGTGGCAGCAGTGGGATTCGAACCCACGCCCCCGAAGAGACTGGTGCCTAAAACCACCACCTTAGACCACTCGGCCACGCTACCGACAGTTTAACTAACGCATGCTCCGGTTAATCATAGCCTTTTTCAAGGAACGCATTTTGTAAAGGCAAAAGTGTGACAGTGATGGGATTCGAACCCACGCCCCCGAAGAGACTGGTGACTAAAACCAGCACCTTAGACCACTCAGCCACGCTACTGACAGTTTACCTAACGCATGCTCGGGTAATCATAGCCTTTTTCAAGGAACGCATTTTGTAAAGGCAAAAGTGTGGCAGCGGTGGGATTCGAACCCACGCCCCTGAAGAGATTGGTGCCTAAAACCAGCGCTTTAGACCACTCGGCTACGCTACCGACAGTTTAACTAACGCATGCTCCGGTTAATCATAGCCTTTTTCAAGGAACGCATTTTGTAAAGGCAAAAGTGTGGCAGCGGTAGGATTCGAACCCACGCCCTCGAAGAGACTGGTGCCTAAAACCAGCGCCTTAGACCACTCGGCCATGCTACCGACAGTTTACTTACAGCATGCTCCGCTTAATCATAGCCTTTTTCAAGGAACGCATTTTGTTAAGGCAAAAGTGTGGCAGCGGTGGGATTCGAACCCACGCCCCCGAAGAGACTGGTGCCTAATACCAGCGCCTTAGACCACTCGGCCACGCTACCGCCAGTTTTGCGCATGCTCCGCTTAATCATAGCCTTTTTGAAGAAACGTTTTTTAAAGGAAAAATGTGGCAGCAGTGGGATTCGAACCCACGCCCCCGAGGAGACTGGTGCCTAAAACCAGCGCCTTAGACCACTCGGCCACGCTACCGACACTTTAACTAACGCGTGATCCGGTTAATCATAGCCTTTTTCAAAGAACACATTTTGTAAAGGCAAAAGTGTGGCAGCGGTGGGATTCGAACCCACGCCCCCGAAGAGACTGGTTCCTAAACCCAGCACCTTAGACCACTCAGCCACGCTACTGACAGTTTACCTAACGCATGCTCGGGTAATCATAGCCTTTCTCAAGGAACGCATTTTGTATAGGCAAAACTGTGGCAGCGGTGGGATTCGTACCCACGCCCCTGCAGAGACTGGTGCCTAAAACCAGTGCCTTAGACCACTTGGCCACGCTACCGACAGTTTAACTAACGCATGCTCTGGTTAATCATAGCCTTTTTCAAGGAACGCACTTTGTAAAGGCAAAAGTGTGACAGTGGTGGGATTCGAGCCCACGCCGCCGAAGGGACTGGTGCCTAAAACCAACACCTTAGACCATTCGGCCACGCCACCGACAGTTTAACTAACGCATGCTCCGGATAATCATAGCCTTTTTCGAGGAACGCTTTTGTAAAGGCAAAAGTGTGGCAGCGCTTGGATTCGAACCCACGCCCCCGAAGAGACTGGTGCCTAAAACAAGCGTCTTAAACGGCTCGGCCATGCTACCGCCAGTTTTGCGCATGCTCCGCTTAATCATAGCCTTTTTGAAGAAACGTTTTTTTTAAAGGAAAAATGTGGCAGCAGTGGGATTCGAACCCACGCCCCCGAGGAGACTGGTGCCTAAAACCAGCGCCTTAGACCACTCGGCCACGCTACCGACACTTTAACTAACGCGTGATCCGGTTAATCATAGCCTTTTTCAAGGAACGCATTTTGTAAAGGCAAAAGTGTGGCAGCAGTGGGATTCGAACCCACGCCCCCGAAGAGACTGGTTCCTAAACCCAGCGCCTTAGACCACTCGGCCACGCTACCGACAGTCTAACTAACGCATGCTCCGGTTAATCATAGCCTTTTTAGAGGAACGCATTTTGTAAAGGCAAAAGTGTGGCAGCGGTGGGATTCGAACCCACGCCCCCGAAGAGACTGGGGCCTAAAACCAGCGCCTTAGACCACTCGGCCACGCTACCGACAGTTTAACTAACGCATGCTCCAGTTAATCATAGCCTTTTTCAAGGAAAAGTGTGGCAGCGGTAGGATTCAAACCCAAGCCCCCAAAGAGACTGGCGCCTAAAACCAGCGCCTTAGACCACTCGGCCACGCTACCGACAGTTTAACTAACGCGTGCTCCAGTTAATCGTAGCCTTTTTCAAGGAACGCATTTTGTAAAGGCAAAAGTGTGGCAGCGGTGGGATTCGAACCCACGCCCCCGAAGAGACTGGTGCCTAAAACCAGCGCCTTAGACCACTCGGCCACGCTACCGACAGTTCAATTACCGCATGCTCCAGTTAATCATAGCCTTTTTCAAAGAACGCATTTTGTAAAGGCAAAAGAGTGACAGTGGTAGGATTCAAGCCCACGCCTCCGAAGAGACTGGTGCCTAAAACCAGCGCCTTAGACCACTCGGCCACGCTACCGACAGTTTAACTAACGCATGCTCCGATTAATCATAGCCTTTTTCAAGGAACGTATTTTAAAAGGAAAAGTGTGGCAGTGGTAGGATTCAAACCGACGCCCCCGAAGAGACTGGTGCCTAAAACCAGCGCCTTAGACCACTCGGCCACGCTACCGACAGTTTAACTAACGCGTGCTCCGGTTAATCATAGCCTTTTTCAAGGAACGCATTTTGTAAAGGTAAAAGTGTGGCAGCGGTGGGATTCTAACCCACGCCCCCGAGGAGACTGGTGCCTGAAACCAGCGCCTTAGACCACTCGGCCACGCTAACGACAGTTTAACTAACGCATGCTCCGGTTAATCATAGCCTTTTTCAAGGAACGCATTTTGTAAAGGCAAAAGTGTGGCAGCGGTGTGATGCGAACCCACGCCCCAGAAGAGACTGGTGCCTGAAACCAGTGCCTTAGACCACTCGGACACGCTACCGACAGTTTAACTAACGCATGCTCCGGTTAATCATAGCCTTTTTCAAGGAACGGATTTTGTAAAGGCAAAAGTGTGGCAGCGGTGGGATTCGAACCCACGCCCCCGAAGAGACTGGTGCCTAAAACCAGCGCCTTAGACCACTCGGCCACGCTACCGACAGTTTAACTAACGCATGCTCCTGTTAATCATAGCCTTTTTCAAGGAACGCATTTTGTAAAGGCAAAAGTGTGGCAGTGGTGGGATTCGAACCCACGTCCTCAAAGAGACTGGTGCCTAAAACCAGCGCCTTAGAACACTCGGCCACGCTACCGACAGTTTAACTAACGCATGCTCCGGTTAATCATAGCCTTTTTCAAGGAACGCATTTTCTAAAGGCAAAAGTGTGGCAGCAGTGGGATTCGAACCCATGCCCCCGAAGAGACTGGTGCCTAAAACCAGCGCCTTAGACCACTCGGCCACGCTACTGACAGTTTAACTAACGCATGCTCCGGTTAATCATAGCCTTTTTCAAGGAACGCATTTTGTAAAGGCAAAAGTGTGACAGTGATGGGATTCGAACCCACGCCCCCGAAGAGACTGGTGACTAAAACCAGCGCCTTAGACCACTCAGCCACGCTACTGACAGTTTACCTAACGCATGCTCGGGTAATCATAGCCTTTTTCAAGGAACGCATTTTGTAAAGGCAAAAGTGCGGCAGCGGTGGGATTCGAACCCACGCCCCTGAAGAGATTGGTGCCTAAAACCAGCGCTTTAGACCACTCGGCTACGCTACCGACAGTTTAACTAACGCAAGCTCTGGTTAATCATAGCCTTTTTCAAGGAACGCATTTTGTAAAGGCAAAAGTGTGACCGTGGTGGAATTCAAACCCACGCCCCCGAGGAGACTGGTGCCTTAAACCAGCGCCTCAGACCACTCGGCCACGCTACTGACAGTTTAACTAACGTGTGCTCCGGTTAATCATAGCCTTTTTCAAGGAACGCATTTTGTTAAGGCAAAAGTGTGGCAGCGGTGGGATTCGAACCCACGCCCCCGAAGAGACTGGTGCCTAATACCAGCGCCTTAGACCACTCGGCCACGCTACCGACAGTTTAACTAACGCATGCTCCGGTTAATCATAGCCTTTTTCAAAGAACGCATTTTGTAAAGGCAAAAGTGTGGCAGCGGTAGGATTCGAACCCACGCCCCCGAAGAGACTGGTGCCTAAAACCAGCGCCTTAGACCACTCGGCCACGCTACCGACAGTTTACCTAACGCATGCTCCGCTTAATCATAGCCTTTTTCAAGGAACGTAGTTTTTAAAAGTAAAAGAGTGGCAGCGGGGGGATTCAAACCCACGCCCCCGAAGATACTGGTGCCTAAATTCAGCGCCTTAGACCACTCGGCCACGCTACCGACAGTTTAACTATCGCATGCTCCGGTTAATCATAGCCTTTTTCAAGGAACGCATTTTGTAAAGTCAAAGGTGTCACAGTGGTGGGATTCGAACCCACGCCCCCAAGGAGACTGGTGCCTAAAACCAGCGTCTTAGACGGCTCGGCCACGCTACCGCCAGTTATGCACATGCTCCGCCTAATCATAGCCTTTTTGAAGGAACGTTTTTTTAAGGAAAAATGTGGCAGCGGTGGGATTCGAACCCACGCCCCCGAAGAGACTGATGCCTAAAACCAGCGCCTTAGACCACTCGGCCACGCTACCGACAGTGCAACTAACGCGTGATCCGGTTAATCGTAGCCTTTTTCAAGGAAAGCATTTTGTAAAGGCAAAAGTGTTGCAGCGGTGGGATTCGAACCCACGCCCCCGAAGAGACTGGTGCCTAAAACCAGTGCCTTAGACCACTCGGCCACGCTACCGACCGTTTAACTAATGCATGCTCCGGTTAATCATAGCCTTTTTAGAGGAACGCATTTTGTAAAGGCAAAAGTGGGGCAGCGGTGGGATTCGAACCCACGCCCCCGAAGAAACTGGTGCCTAAAACCAGCGCCTTACACCACTCGGCCACGCTACCGACAGTTTAAGTAACGCACGCTCCAGTTAATCATAGCCTTTTTCAAGGAAAAGTGTGGCAGCTTTAGGATTCAAACCCACGCCCCCAAAGAAACTGGTGCCTAAAACCAGCGCCTTAGACCACTCGGCAACGCTACCGACAGTTTAACTAATGCGTGCTCCAGTTAATCATAGCCTTTTTCAAGGAACGAATTTTGTAAAGGCAAAAGTTTGGCAGCGGTGGGAGTCGAACCCACGCCCCCGAAAAGACTGGTGCCTAAAACCAGCGCCTTAGACCACTCGGCCACGCTACCGACAGTTTAACTAACGCATGCTCCGGTTAATCATAGCCTTTTGCAAGGAACGCATTTTTTAAAGGCAAAAGTGTGACAGTAGTGGGATTCGAACCGACACCCCGAAGAGACTGATGCCCTAAGCCAGCGCCTTAGACCACTCGGCCACGCTACCGACAGTTTAACTAACGCGTGCTCCCGTTAATCATATCCTTTTTCAAGGAACGCATTTTGTAAAAGCAAAAGTGTGGCAGCGGTGGGATGCGAACCCACGCCCCGGAAGAGACTGGTGCCTAAAACCAGCGCCTTAGACCACTCGGCCACGCTGCCGACAGTTTAACTAACGCATGCTCCGGTTAATCATAGCCTTTTTCAAGGAACGCATTTTGTAATAGCAAAAGTGTGGCAGTGGTGGGATTCGAACCCACGCCCCCGAAGAGACTGGTGCCTAAAACCAGCGCCTTAGACCACTCGGCCACGCTACCGACAGTTTAACTAACGCATGCTCCTGTTAATCATAGCCTTTTTCAAGGAACGCATTTTGTAAAGGCAAAAGTGTGGCAGCGGTGGGATTCGAACCCACGCCCCCGAAGAGACTGGTGCCTAAAACCCGCGCCTTAGACCACTCGGCCACGCTACCGACAGTTTAACTAACGCATGCTCCGGTTAATCATAGCCTTTTTCAAGGAACGCATTTTGTAAAGGCAAAAGTGTGGCAGCGGTGGGATTCGAACCCACGCCCTCGAAGAGACTGGTGCCTAAACCAGCGCCTTAGACCACTCGGCTACGCTACCGACAGTTTAACTAACGCATGCTCCGGTTAATCATAGCCTTTCTCAAAGAACGCACTTTGTAAAGGCAAAAGTGTGACAGTGGTGGGATTGGAGCCCACGCCGCCGAAGGGACTGGTGCCTAAAACCAACACCTTAGACCATTCGGCCACGCCACCGACAGTTTAACTATAGCATGCTCCGGATAATCATAGCCTTTTTCGAGGAACGCTTTTGTAAAGGCAAAAGTGTGGCAGCGCTTGGATTCGAACCCACGCCCCCGAAGAGACTGGTGCCTAAAACAAGCGTCTTAAACGGCTCGGCCATGCTACCGCCAGTTTTGCGCATGCTCCGCTTAATCATAGCCTTTTTGAAGGAACGTTTTTTAAAGGAAAAATGTGGCAGCGGTGGGATTCGAACCCACGCCCCCGAAGAGACTGGTGCCTAAAACCAGCGCCTTAGACCACTCGGCCACGCTACCGACAGTTTAACGAACGCATGCTCCGGTTAATCATAGCCTTTTTCAAGGAACGCAATTTATAAAGGCAAAAGTGTGGCAGCAGTGGGATTCGAACCCACGCCCCCGAAGAGACTGGTGCCTAAAACCAGCGCCTTAGACCACTCGGCCACGCTACCGACAGTTTAACTCACGCATGCTCCGGTTAATCATAGCCTTTTTCAAGGAACGCATTTTGTTAAGGCAAAAGTGTGGCAGTGGTGGGATTCGAACCCACGCCCCCGAAGAGACTGGTGCCTAAAACCAGCGCCTTAGACCACTGGGCCACGCTACCGACAGTTTAACTAACGCATGCTCCGGTTAATCATAGCCTTTTTCAAGGAACGCATTTTGTTAAGGCAAAAGTGTGGCAGTGGTGGGATTCGAACGCACGCCCCCGAAGAGACTGGTGCCTAAAACCAGCGCCTTAGACCACTGCGCCACGCTACCGACAGTTTAACTAACGCATGCTCCGGTTAATCATAGCCTTTTTCAAAGAACGCAATTTGTAAAGGCAAAAGTGTGACAGTGGTGGGATTCGAGCCCACGCCGCCGAAGGGACTGGTGCCTAAATCCAGCCCCTTAGACCACTCGGCCACGCCACCGACAGTTCAACTAACGCATGCTCCGGTTAATCATAGCCTTTTTCGAGGAACGCCTTTTGTAAAGGCAAAAGTGTGGCAGCGGTAGGATTCGAACCCACGCCCTCGAAGAGACTGGTGCCTAAAACCAGCGCCTTAGACCACTCGGCCATGCTACCAACAGTTTTGTGCATGCTCCGCTTAATCATAGCCTTTTTGAAGGAACGTTTTTTTAAGGAAAAATGTGGCAACGGTGGGATTCGAACCGACGCCCCCGAAGAGACTGGTGCCTAAAATCAGCGCCTTAGACCACTCGGCCACGCTACCGACAGTTCAACTAACGCGTGATCCGGTTAATCGTAGCCTTTTTCGAAGAAAGCATTTTGTAAAGGCAAAAGTGTGGCAGCGGTGGGATTCGAACCCACGCCCCCGAGGAAACTGGTGCCTAAAACCAGTGCCTTAGAGCACTCGGCCACGCTACCGACAGTTTAACTAACGCATGCTCCGGTTAATCATAGCCTTTTTAGAGGAACGCATTTTGTAAAGGCAAAAGTGGGGCAGTGGTGGGATTCGAACCCACACCCCCGAAGAAACTGGTGCCTAATACCAGCGCCTTACACCACTCGGCCACGCTACCGACAGTTTAAGTAACGCACGCTCCAGTTAATCATATCCTTTTTCAAGGAACGCATGTTGTAAAATCAAAAGTGTGGCAGCGGTGGGATTCCAACCCACGCCCCCGAAGAGACTGGTGCCTAAAACCAGCGCCTTAGACCACTCGGCCACGCTGCCGACAGTTTAACTAATGCATGTTCCGGTTAATCATAGCCTTTTTCAAAGAACGCATTTTGTCAAGGCAAAAGTGTGACAGTAGTGGGATTCGAACCGACACCCTGAAGAGACTGGTGCCTTAAACCAGCGCCTTAGACCACTCGGCCACGCTACCGACAGTTTAACTAACGCGTGCTCCGGTTAATCATAGCCTTTTTCAAGGAACGCATTTTGTAATGGCAAAAGTGTGGCAGCGGTAGGATTCGAACCCACGCCCTCGAAGAGACTGATGCCTAAAACCAGCGCTTTAGACCACTCGGCCACGCTACCGACAGTTTACCTAACGCATGCTCCGCTTAATCATAGCCTTTTTCAAGGAACGTAGTTTTTAAAAGTAAAAGAGTGGCAGCGGTGGGATTCAAACCCACGCCCCCGAAGATACTGGTGCCTAAATTCAGCGCCTTAGACCACTCGGCCACGCTACCGACAGTTTAACTATCGCATGCTCCGGTTAATCATAGCCTTTTTCAAGGAACGCATTTTGTAAAGGCAAAAGTGTCACAGTGGTGGGATTCGAACCCACGCCCCCAAAGAGACTTGTGCCTAAAACCAGCGTCTTAGACGGCTCAGCCACGCTACCACCAGTTTCGCGCATGCTCCGCTTAATGATAGCCTTTTTGAAGGAACGTTTTTTTAAGGAAAAATGTGGCAACGGTGGGATTCGAACCCACGCCCCCGAAGAGACTGGTGCCTAAAACCACCGCCTTAGACCACTCGGCCACGCTACCAACAGTTGAACTAACGCGTGATCTGGTTAATCGTAGCCTTTTTCAAGGAAAGCACTTTGTAAAGGCAAAAGTGTGACAGTGGTGGGATTCGAGCCCACGCCGCCGAAGGGACTGGTGCCTAAAACCAACACCTTAGACCATTCGGCCACGCCACCGACAGTTTAACTAACGCATGCTCCGGATAATCATAGCCTTTTTCGAGGAACGCTTTTGTAAAGGCAAAAGTGTGGCAGCGCTTGGATTCGAACCCACGCCCCCGAAGAGACTGGTGCCTAAAACAAGCGTCTTAAACAACTCGGCCATGCTACCGCCAGTTTTGCGCATGCTCCGCTTAATCATAGCCTTTATGAAGGAACGTTTTTTTAAAGGAAAAATGTGGCAGCGGTGGGATTCGGACCCATGCCCCCGAAGAGACTGGTGCCTAAAACCAGCGCCTTAGACCACTCGGCCACGCTACCGACAGTTTAACTCACGCATGCTCCGGTTAATCATAGCCTTTTTCAAGGAACGCAATTTGTTAAAGCAAAAGTGTGGCAGTGGTTGGATTCGAACCCACGCCCCCGAAGAGACTGGTGCCTAAAACCAGCGCCTTAGACCACTGGGCCACGCTACCGACAGTTTAACTAACGCATGCTCCGGTTAATCATAGCCTTTTTCAAAGAACGCATTTTGTAAAGGCAAAAGTGTGACAGTGGTGGGATTCGAGCCCACGCCGCCGAAGGGACTGGTGCCTAAATCCAGCCCCTTAGACCACTCGGCCACGCCACCAACAGTTCAACTAACGCATGCTCCGGTTAATCATAGCCTTTTTCGAGGAACGCCTTTTGTAAAGGCAAAAGTGTGGCAGCGGTAGGATTCGAACCCACGCCCTCGAAGAGACTGGTGCCTAAAACCAGCGCCTTAGACCACTCGGCCACGCTACCGACAGTTTACCTAACGCATGCTCCGCTTAATCATAGCCTTTTTCAAGGAACGTAGTTTTTAAAAGTAAAAGAGTGGCAGCGGTGGGATTCAAACCCACGCCCCCGAAGATACTGGTGCCTAAATTCAGCGCCTTAGACCACTCGGCCACGCTACCGACAGTTTAACTATCGCATGCTCCGGTTAATCATAGCCTTTTTCAAGGAACGCATTTTGTAAAGGCAAAAGTGTCACAGTGGTGGGATTCGAACCCACGCCCCCAAAGAGACTTGTGCCTAAAACCAGCGTCTTAGACGGCTCGGCCACGCTACCGCCAGTTTTGCGCATGCTCCGCTTAATCATAGCCTTTTTGAAAGAACGTTTTTTTAAGGAAAAATGTGGCAACGGTGGGATTCGAACCCACGCCCCTGAAGAGACTGGTGCCTAAAACCAGCGCCATAGACCACTCGGCCACGCTACCGACAGTTCAACTAACGCGTGATCCGGTTAATCGTAGCCTTTTTCAAGGAAAGCATTTTGTAAAGGCAAAAGTGTGGCAGCGGTGGGATTCGAACCCACGCCCCCGAGGAAACTGGTGCCTAAAACCAGCGCCTTAGAGCACTCGGCCATGCTACCGACAGTTTAACTAACGCATGCTCCGGTTAATCATAGCCTTTTTAGAGGAACGCATTTTGTAAAGGCAAAAGTGGGGCAGCGGTGGGATTCGAATCCACGCCCCCGAAGAAACTGGTGCCTAAAACCAGCGCCTCACACCACTCGGCCACGCTACCGACAGTTTAAGTAACGCACGCTCCAGTTAATCATATCCTTTTTCAAGGAACGCATTTTGTAAAATCAAAAGTGTGGCAGCGGTGGGATTCCAACCCACGCCCCCGAAGAGACTGGTGCCTAAAACCAGCGCCTTAGACCACTCGGCCACGCTGCCGGCAGTTTAACTAACGCATGCTCCGGTTAATCATAGCCTTTTTCAAAGAACGCATTTTGTAAAGGCAAAAGTGTGACAGTAGTGGGATTCGAACCGACACCCTGAAGAGACTGGTGCCTTAAACCAGCGCCTTAGACCACTCGGCCACGCTACCGACAGTTTAACTAACGCGTGCTCCGGTTAATCATAGCCTTTTTCAAGGAACGCATTTTGTAAAGGCAAAAGTGTGACAGTGGTGGGATTCGAACCCACGCCCCCGAAGAGACTGGTGCCTATAACCAGCGCCTTAGACCACTCGGCCACGCTACCGACAGTTTAACTAACGCATGCTCCTGTTAATCATAGCCTTTTTCAAGGAACGCATTTTGTAAAGGCAAAAGTGTCACAGTGGTGGGATTCGAACCCACGCCCCCAAAGAGACTTGTGCCTAAAACCAGCGTCTTAGACGGCTCGGCCACGCTACCGCCAGTTTTGCGCATGCTCCGCTTAATGATAGCCTTTTTGAAGGAACGTTTTTTAAGGAAAAATGTGGCAACGGTGGGATTCGAACCCACGCCCCCGAAGAGACTGGTGCCTAAAACCACCGCCTTAGACCACTCGGCCACGCTACCAACAGTTCAACTAACGCGTGATCTGGTTAATCGTAGCCTTTTTCAAGGAAAGCATTTTGTAAAGGCAAAAGTGTGGCAGCGGTGGGATTCGAACCTACGCCCCCGAAGAGACTGGTGCCTAAAACCAGCGCCTTAGACCACTTGGCCACGCTACCGACAGTTTAACTAACGCATGCTCTGGTTAATCATAGCCTTTTTCAAGGAACGCACTTTGTAAAGGCAAAAGTGTGACAGTGGTGGGATTCGAGCCCACGCCGCCGAAGGGACTGGTGCCTAAAACCAACACCTTAGACCATTAGGCCACGCCACCGACAGTTTAACTAACGCATGCTCCGGATAATCATAGCCTTTTTCGAGGAACGCTTTTTTAAAGGCAAAAGTGTGGCAGCGCTTGGATTCGAACCCACGCCCCCGAAGAGACTGGTGCCTAAAACAAGCGTCTTAAACAACTCGGCCATGCTACCGCCAGTTTTGCGCATGCTCCGCTTAATCATAGCCTTTATGAAGGAACGTTTTTTTAAAGGAAAAATGTGGCAGCGGTGGGATTCGGACCCATGCCCCCGAAGAGACTGGTGCCTAAAACCAGCGCCTTAGACCACTCGGCCACGCTACCGACAGTTTAACTCACGCATGCTCCGGTTAATCATAGCCTTTTTCAAGGAACGCAATTTGTTAAAGCAAAAGTGTGGCAGTGGTTGGATTCGAACCCACGCCCCCGAAGAGACTGGTGCCTAAAACCAGCGCCTTAGACCACTGGGCCACGCTACCGACAGTTTAACTAACGCATGCTCCGGTTAATCATAGCCTTTTTCAAAGAACGCATTTTGTAAAGGCAAAAGTGTGACAGTGGTGGGATTCGAGCCCACGCCGCCGAAGGGACTGGTGCCTAAATCCAGCCCCTTAGACCACTCGGCCACGCCACCAACAGTTCAACTAACGCATGCTCCGGTTAATCATAGCCTTTTTCGAGGAACGCCTTTTGTAAAGGCAAAAGTGTGGCAGCGGTAGGATTCGAACCCACGCCCTCGAAGAGACTGGTGCCTAAAACCAGCGCCTTAGACCACTCGGCCACGCTACCGACAGTTTACCTAACGCATGCTCCGCTTAATCATAGCCTTTTTCAAGGAACGTAGTTTTTAAAAGTAAAAGAGTGGCAGCGGTGGGATTCAAACCCACGCCCCCGAAGATACTGGTGCCTAAATTCAGCGCCTTAGACCACTCGGCCACGCTACCGACAGTTTAACTATCGCATGCTCCGGTTAATCATAGCCTTTTTCAAGGAACGCATTTTGTAAAGGCAAAAGTGTCACAGTGGTGGGATTCGAACCCACGCCCCCAAAGAGACTTGTGCCTAAAACCAGCGTCTTAGACGGCTCGGCCACGCTACCGCCAGTTTTGCGCATGCTCCGCTTAATCATAGCCTTTTTGAAAGAACGTTTTTTTAAGGAAAAATGTGGCAACGGTGGGATTCGAACCCACGCCCCTGAAGAGACTGGTGCCTAAAACCAGCGCCATAGACCACTCGGCCACGCTACCGACAGTTCAACTAACGCGTGATCCGGTTAATCGTAGCCTTTTTCAAGGAAAGCATTTTGTAAAGGCAAAAGTGTGGCAGCGGTGGGATTCGAACCCACGCCCCCGAGGAAACTGGTGCCTAAAACCAGCGCCTTAGAGCACTCGGCCATGCTACCGACAGTTTAACTAACGCATGCTCCGGTTAATCATAGCCTTTTTAGAGGAACGCATTTTGTAAAGGCAAAAGTGGGGCAGCGGTGGGATTCGAATCCACGCCCCCGAAGAAACTGGTGCCTAAAACCAGCGCCTCACACCACTCGGCCACGCTACCGACAGTTTAAGTAACGCACGCTCCAGTTAATCATATCCTTTTTCAAGGAACGCATTTTGTAAAATCAAAAGTGTGGCAGCGGTGGGATTCCAACCCACGCCCCCGAAGAGACTGGTGCCTAAAACCAGCGCCTTAGACCACTCGGCCACGCTGCCGGCAGTTTAACTAACGCATGCTCCGGTTAATCATAGCCTTTTTCAAAGAACGCATTTTGTAAAGGCAAAAGTGTGACAGTAGTGGGATTCGAACCGACACCCTGAAGAGACTGGTGCCTTAAACCAGCGCCTTAGACCACTCGGCCACGCTACCGACAGTTTAACTAACGCGTGCTCCGGTTAATCATAGCCTTTTTCAAGGAACGCATTTTGTAAAGGCAAAAGTGTGACAGTGGTGGGATTCGAACCCACGCCCCCGAAGAGACTGGTGCCTATAACCAGCGCCTTAGACCACTCGGCCACGCTACCGACAGTTTAACTAACGCATGCTCCTGTTAATCATAGCCTTTTTCAAGGAACGCATTTTGTAAAGGCAAAAGTGTGGCAGCGGTGGGATTCGAACCCACGCCCCCGAAGAGACTGGTGCCTAAAACCAGCGCCTTAGACCACTCGGCCACGCTACCGACAGTTTAACTAACGCATGCTCCGGTTAATCATAGCCTTTTTCAAAGAACGCAATTTGTAAAGACAAACGCGTGGCAGCGGTGGGATTCGAGCCCACGCCCCCGAAGAGACTGGTGCCTAAAACCAGCGCCTTAGACCACTCGGCCACGCTACCGACAGTTTAACTAACGCATGCTCCGGTTATTCATAGCCTTTTTCAAGGAACGCATTTTGTAAAAGCAAAGGTGTGGCAGCGGTGGAATTCGAACCCACGCCCCCGAAGAGACTGGTGCCAAAAACCAGCGCCTTAGACCACTCGGCCACGCTACCGACAGTTTAGCTCACGCATGCTCCGGTTAATCATAGCCTTTTTCAAGGAACGCATTTTGTAAAGGCAAAAGTGTGGCAGCGGTGGGATTCGAACGCACGCCCCTGCAGAGACTGGTGCCTAAAACCAGTGCCTTAGACCACTTGGCCACGCTACTGACAGTTTAACTAACGCATGCTCTGGTTAATCATAGCCTTTTTCAAGGAACGCACTTTGTAAAGGCAAAAGTGTGACAGTGGTGGGATTCGAGCCCACGCCGCCGAAGGGACTGGTGCCTAAAACCAACACCTTAGACTATTCGGCCACGCCACCGACAGTTTAACTAACGCATGCTCCGGATAATCATAGCCTTTTTCGAGGAACGCTTTTGTAAAGGCAAAAGTGTGGCAGCGCTTGGATTCGAACCCACGCCCCCGAAGAGACTGGTGCCTAAAACAAGCGTCTTAAACGGCTCGGCCATGCTACCGCCAGTTTTGCGCATGCTCCGCTTAATCATAGCCTTTTTGAAGAAACGTTTTTTTAAAGGAAAAATGTGGCAGCAGTGGGATTCGATCGCACGCCCCCGAGGAGACTGGTGCCTAAAACCTGCGCCTTAGACCACTCGGCCACGCTACCGACACTTTAACTAACGCGTGATCCGGTTAATCATAGCCTTTTTCAAGGAACGCATTTTGTAAAGGCAAAAGTGTGGCAGCGGTGGGATTCGAACCCACTCCCCCGAAGAGACTGGTTCCTAAACCCAGCGCCTTAAACCACTCGGCCACGCTACCGACAGTCTAACTAACGCATGGTCCGGTTAATCATAGCCTTTTTAGAGGAACGCATTTTGTAAAGGCAAAAGTGTGGCAGCGGTGGGATTCGAACCCACGCCCCCGAAAAGACTGGGGCCTAAAACCAGCGCCTTAGACCACTCGGCCACGCTACCGACAGTTTAACTAACGCATGCTCCAGTTAATCATAGCCTTTTTCAAGGAAAAGTGTGGCAGCGGTAGGATTCAAACCCACGCCCCCAAAGAGACTGGCGCCTAAAACCAGCGCCTTAGACCACTCGGCCACGCTACCGACAGTTTAACTAACGCGTGCTCAAGTTAATCGTAGCCTTTTTCAAGGAACGCATTTTGTAAAGGCAAAAGTGTGGCAGCGGTGGGATTCGAACCCACGCCCCCGAAGAGACTGGTGCCTAAAACCAGCGCCTTAGACCACTCGGCCACGCTACCGACAGTTCAATTACCGCATGCTCCAGTTAATCATAGCCTTTTTCAAAGAACGCATTTTGTAAAGGCAAAAGAGTGACAGTGGTAGGATTCGACCCCACGCCTCCGAAGAGACTGGTGCCTAAAACCAGCACCTTAGACCACTCGGCCACGCTACCGACAGTTTAACTAACGCATGCTCCGATTAATCATAGCCTTTTTCAAGGAACGTATTTTAAAAGGAAAAGTGTGGCAGTGGTAGGATTCAAACCGACGCCCCCGAAGAGACTGGTGCCTAAAACCAGCGCCTTAGACCACTGCGCCACGCTACCGACAGTTTAACTAACGCATGCTCCGGTTAATCATAGCCTTTTTCAAAGAACGCATTTTGTAAAGGCAAAAGTGTGACAGTGGTGGGATTCGAGCCCACGCCGCCGAAGGGACTGGTGCCTAAAACCAGCGCTTTAGACCACTCGGCCACGCTACCGACAGTTTACCTAACGCATGCTCCGCTTAATCATAGCCTTTTTCAAGGAACGTAGTTTTTAAAAGTAAAAGAGTGGCAGCGGTGGGATTCAAACCCACGCCCCCGAAGATACTGGTGCCTAAATTCAGCGCCTTAGACCACTCGGCCGCGCTACCGACAGTTTAACTATCGCATGCTCCGGTTAATCATAGCCTTTTTCAAGGAACGCATTTTGTAAAGGCAAAAGTGTCACAGTGGTGGGATTCGAACCCACGCCCCCAAAGAGACTTGTGCCTAAAACCAGCGTCTTAGACGGCTCGGCCACGCTACCGCCAGTTTTGCGCATGCTCCGCTTAATGATAGCCTTTTTGAAGGAACGTTTTTTAAGGAAAAATGTGGCAACGGTGGGATTCGAACCCACGCCCCCGAAGAGACTGGTGCCTAAAACCACCGCCTTAGACCACTCGGCCACGCTACCAACAGTTCAACTAACGCGTGATCTGGTTAATCGTAGCCTTTTTCAAGGAAAGCATTTTGTAAAGGCAAAAGTGTGGCAGCGGTGGGATTCGAACCTACGCCCCCGAAGAGACTGGTGCCTAAAACCAGCGCCTTAGACCACTTGGCCACGCTACCGACAGTTTAACTAACGCATGCTCTGGTTAATCATAGCCTTTTTCAAGGAACGCACTTTGTAAAGGCAAAAGTGTGACAGTGGTGGGATTCGAGCCCACGCCGCCGAAGGGACTGGTGCCTAAAACCAACACCTTAGACCATTCGGCCACGCCACCGACAGTTTAACTAACGCATGCTCCGGATAATCATAGCCTTTTTCGAGGAACGCTTTTGTAAAGGCAAAAGTGTGGCAGCGCTTGGATTCGAACCCACGCCCCCGAAGAGACTGGTGCCTAAAACAAGCGTCTTAAACAACTCGGCCATGCTACCGCCAGTTTTGCGCATGCTCCGCTTAATCATAGCCTTTATGAAGGAACGTTTTTTTAAAGGAAAAATGTGGCAGCGGTGGGATTCGGACCCATGCCCCCGAAGAGACTGGTGCCTAAAACCAGCGCCTTAGACCACTCGGCCACGCTACCGACAGTTTAACTCACGCATGCTCCGGTTAATCATAGCCTTTTTCAAGGAACGCAATTTGTTAAAGCAAAAGTGTGGCAGTGGTTGGATTCGAACCCACGCCCCCGAAGAGACTGGTGCCTAAAACCAGCGCCTTAGACCACTGGGCCACGCTACAGACAGTTTAACTAACGCATGCTCCGGTTAATCATAGCCTTTTTCAAAGAACGCATTTTGTAAAGGCAAAAGTGTGACAGTGGTGGGATTCGAGCCCACGCCGCCGAAGGGACTGGTGCCTAAATCCAGCCCCTTAGACCACTCGGCCACGCCACCGACAGTTCAACTAACGCATGCTCCCGTTAATCATAGCCTTTTTCGAGGAACGCCTTTTGTAAAGGCAAAAGTGTGGCAGCAGTAGGATTCGAACCCACGCCCTCGAAGAGACTGGTGCCTAAAACCAGCGCCTTAGACCACTCGGCCACGCTACCGACAGTTTACCTAACGCATGCTCCGCTTAATCATAGCCTTTTTCAAGGAACGCATTTTGTAAAATCAAAAGTGTGGCAGCGGTGGGATTCCAACCCACGCCCCCGAAGAGACTGGTGCCTAAAACCAGCGCCTTAGACCACTCGGCCACGCTGCCGGCAGTTTAACTAACGCATGCTCCGGTTAATCATAGCCTTTTTCAAAGAACGCATTTTGTAAAGGCAAAAGTGTGACAGTAGTGGGATTCGAACCGACACCCTGAAGAGACTGGTGCCTTAAACCAGCGCCTTAGACCACTCGGCCACGCTACCGACAGTTTAACTAACGCGTGCTCCGGTTAATCATAGCCTTTTTCAAGGAACGCATTTTGTAAAGGCAAAAGTGTGACAGTGGTAGGATTCGAGCCCACGCCGCCGAAGGGACTGGTGCCTAAATCCAGCCCCTTAGACCACTCGGCCACGCCACCGACAGTTCAACTAACGCATGCTCCGGTTAATCATAGCCTTTTTCGAGGAACGCCTTTTGTAAAGGCAAAAGTGTGGCAGCGGTAGGATTCGAACCCACGCCCTCGAAGAGACTGGTGCCTAAAACCAGCGCCTTAGACCACTCGGCCACGCTACCGACAGTTTACCTAACGCATGCTCCGCTTAATCATAGCCTTTTTCAAGGAACGTAGTTTTTAAAAGTAAAAGAGTGGCAGCGGTGGGATTGAAACCCACGCCCCCGAAGATACTGGTGCCTAAATTCAGCGCCTTAGACCACTCGGCCACGCTACCGACAGTTTAACTATCGCATGCTCCGGTTAATCATAGCCTTTTTCAAGGAACGCATTTTGTAAAGGCAAAAGTGTCACAGTGGTGGGATTCGAACCCACGCCCCCAAAGAGACTTGTGCCTAAAACCAGCGTCTTAGACGGCTCGGCCACGCTACCGCCAGTTTTGCGCATGCTCCGCTTAATCATAGCCTTTTTGAAGGAACGTTTTTTTAAGGAAAAATGTGGCAACGGTGGGATTCGAACCCACGCCCCTGAAGAGACTGGTGCCTAAAACCAGCGCCATAGACCACTCGGCCACGCTACCGACAGTTCAACTAACGCGTGATCCGGTTAATCGTAGCCTTTTTTAAGGAAAGCATTTTGTAAAGGCAAAAGTGTGGCAGCGGTGGGATTCGAACCCACGCCCCCGAGGAAACTGGTGCCTAAAACCAGCGCCTTAGAGCACTCGGCCATGCTACCGACAGTTTAACTAACGCATGCTCCGGTTAATCATAGCCTTTTAGAGGAACGCATTTTGTAAAGGCAAAAGTGGGGCAGCGGTGGGATTCGAATCCACGCCCCCGAAGAAACTGGTGCCTAAAACCAGCGCCTTACACCACTCGGCCACGCTACCGACAGTTTAAGTAACGCACGCTCCAGTTAATCATATCCTTTTTCAAGGAACGCATTTTGTAAAATCAAAAGTGTGGCAGCGGTGGGCGTCCAACCCACGCCCCCGAAGAGACTGGTGCCTAAAACCAGCGCCTTAGACCACTCGGCCACGCTGCCGGCAGTTTAACTAACGCATGCTCCGGTTAATCATAGCCTTTTTCAAAGAACGCATTTTGTAAAGGCAAAAGTGTGACAGTAGTGGGATTCGAACCGACACCCTGAAGAGACTGGTGCCTTAAACCAGCGCCTTAGACCACTCGGCCACGCTACCGACAGTTTAACTAACGCGTGCTCCGGTTAATCATAGCCTTTTTCAAGGAACGCATTTTGTAAAGGCAAAAGTGTGACAGTGGTGGGATTCGAACCCACGCCCCCGAAGAGACTGGTGCCTATAACCAGCGGCTTAGACCACTCGGCCACGCTACCGACAGTTTAACTAACGCATGCTCCTGTTAATCATAGCCTTTTTCAAGGAACGCATTTTGTAAAGGCAAAAGTGTGGCAGCGGTGGGATTCGAACCCACGCCCCCGAAGAGACTGGTGCCTAAAACCAGCGCCTTAGACCACTCGGCCACGCTACCGACAGTTTAACTAACGCATGCTCCGGTTAATCATAGCCTTTTTCAAAGAACGCAATTTGTAAAGACAAACGCGTGGCAGCGGTGAGATTCGAGCCCACGCCCCCGAAGAGACTGGTGCCTAAAACCAGCGCCTTAGACCACTCGGCCACGCTACCGACAGTTTAACTAACGCATGCTCCGGTTATTCATAGCCTTTTTCAAGGAACGCATTTTGTAAAAGCAAAGGTGTGGCAGCGGTGGAATTCGAACCCACGCCCCCGAAGAGACTGGTGCCAAAAACCAGCGCCTTAGACCACTCGGCCACGCTACCGACAGTTTAGCTCACGCATGCTCCGGTTAATCATAGCCTTTTTCAAGGAACGCATTTTGTAAAGGCAAAAGTGTGGCAGCGGTGGGATTCGAACGCACGCCCCTGCAGAGACTGGTGCCTAAAACCAGTGCCTTAGACCACTTGGCCACGCTACTGACAGTTTAACTAACGCATGCTCTGGTTAATCATAGCCTTTTTCAAGGAACGCACTTTGTAAAGGCAAAAGTGTGACAGTGGTGGGATTCGAGCCCACGCCGCCGAAGGGACTGGTGCCTAAAACCAACACCTTAGACCATTCGGCCACGCCACCGACAGTTTAACTAACGCATGCTCCGGATAATCATAGCCTTTTTCGAGGAACGCTTTTGTAAAGGCAAAAGTGTGGCAGCGCTTGGATTCGAACCCACGCCCCCGAAGAGACTGGTGCCTAAAACAAGCGTCTTAAACGGCTCGGCCATGCTACCGCCAGTTTTGCGCATGCTCCGCTTAATCATAGCCTTTTTGAAGAAACGTTTTTTTAAAGGAAAAATGTGGCAGCAGTGGGATTCGATCGCACGCCCCCGAGGAGACTGGTGCCTAAAACCTGCGCCTTAGACCACTCGGCCACGCTACCGACACTTTAACTAACGCGTGATCCGGTTAATCATAGCCTTTTTCAAGGAACGCATTTTGTAAAGGCAAAAGTGTGGCAGCGGTGGGATTCGAACCCACTCCCCCGAAGAGACTGGTTCCTAAACCCAGCGCCTTAAACCACTCGGCCACGCTACCGACAGTCTAACTAACGCATGGTCCGGTTAATCATAGCCTTTTTAGAGGAACGCATTTTGTAAAGGCAGAAGTGTGGCAGCGGTGGGATTCGAACCCACGCCCCCGAAAAGACTGGGGCCTAAAACCAGCGCCTTAGACCACTCGGCCACGCTACCGACAGTTTAACTAACGCATGCTCCAGTTAATCATAGCCTTTTTCAAGGAAAAGTGTGGCAGCGGTAGGATTCAAACCCACGCCCCCAAAGAGACTGGTGCCTAAAACCAGCGCCTTAGACCACTCGGCCACGCTACCGACAGTTCAATTACCGCATGCTCCAGTTAATCATAGCCTTTTTCAAAGAACGCATTTTGTAAAGGCAAAAGAGTGACAGTGGTAGGATTCGACCCCACGCCTCCGAAGAGACTGGTGCCTAAAACCAGCGCCTTAGACCACTCGGCCACGCTACCGACAGTTTAACTAACGCATGCTCCGATTAATCATAGCCTTTTTCAAGGAACGTATTTTAAAAGGAAAAGTGTGGCAGTGGTAGGATTCAAACCGACGCCCCCGAAGAGACTGGTGCCTAAAACCAGCGCCTTAGACCACTCGGCCACGCTACCGACAGTTTAACTAACGCGTGCTCCGGTTAATCATAGCCTTTTTCAAGGAACGCATTTTGTAAAGGTAAAAGTGTGGCAGCGGTGGGATTCTAACCCACGCCCCCGAGGAGACTGGTGCCTAAAACCAGCGCCTTAGACCACTCGGCCACGCTAACGACAGTTTAACTAACGCATGCTCCGGTTAATCATAGCCTTTTTCAAGGAACGCATTTTGTAAAGGCAAAAGTGTGGCAGCGGTGGGATGCGAACCCACGCCCCAGAAGAGACTGGTGCCTGAAACCAGTGCCTTAGACCACTCGGACACGCTACCGACAGTTTAACTAACGCATGCTCCGGTTAATCATAGCCTTTTTCAAGGAACGGATTTTGTAAAGGCAAAAGTGTGGCAGCGGTGGGATTCGAACCCACGCCCCCGAAGAGACTGGTGCCTAAATCCAGCGCCTTAGACCACTCGGCCACGCTACCGACAGTTTAACTAACGCATGCTCCTGTTAATCATAGCCTTTTTCAAGGAACGCATTTTGTAAAGGCAAAAGTGTGGCAGTGGTGGGATTCGAACCCACGCCCTCAAAGAGACTGGTGCCTAAAACCAGCGCCTTAGAACACTCGGCCACGCTACCGACAGTTTAACTAACGCATGCTCCGGTTAATCATAGCCTTTTTCAAGGAACGCATTTTCTAAAGGCAAAAGTGTGGCAGCAGTGGGATTCGAACCCACGCCCCCGAAGAGACTGGTGCCTAAAACCAGCGCCTTAGACCACTCGGCCACGCTACCGACAGTTTAACTAACGCATGCTCCGTTTAATCATAGCCTTTTTCAAGGAACGCATTTTGTAAAGGCAAAAGTGTGACAGTGGTGGGATTCGAACCCATGCCCCCGAAGAGACTGGTGACAAAAACCAGCGCCTTAGACCACTCAGCCACGCTACTGACAGTTTACCTAACGCATGCTCGGGTAATCATAGCCTTTTTCAAGGAACGCATTTTGTAAAGGCAAAAGTGTGGCAGCGGTGGGATTCGAACCCACGCCCCTGAAGAGATTGGTGCCTAAAACCAGCGCTTTAGACCACTCGGCTACGCTACCGACAGTTTAACTAACGCATGCTCCGGTTAATCATGGCCTTTTTCAAGGAACGCATTTTGTAAAGGCAAAAGTGTTACCGTGGTGGAATTCAAACCCACGCTCCCGAGGAGACTGGTGCCTTAAACCAGTGCCTCAGACCACTCGGCCACGCTACTGACAGTTTAACTAACGTGTGCTCCGGTTAATCATAGCCTTTTTCAAGGAACGCATTTTTTAAGGCAAAAGTGTGGCAGCGGTGGGATTCGAACCCACGCCCCCGAAGAGACTGGTGCCTAATACCAGCGCCTTAGACCACTCGGCCACGCTACCGACAGTTTAACTAACGCATGCTCCGGTTAATCATAGACTTTTTCAAAGAACGCATTTTGTAAAGGCAAAAGTGTAACAGTGGTGGGATTCGAGCCCACGCCGCCGAAGGGACTGGTGCCTAAATCCAGCGCCTTAGACCACTCGGCCACGCCACCGACAGCTTAACTAACGCATGCTCCGGTTAATCATAGCCTTTTTCGAGGAACGCATTTTGTAAAGGCAAAAGTGTGGCAGCGGTAGGATTCGAACCCACGCCCCCGAAGAGACTGGTGCCTAAAATCAGCGCCTTAGACCACTCGGCCACGCTACCGACAGTTTAACTAACGCGTGATCCGGTTAATCATAGCCTTTTTCAAGGAACGCATTTTGTAAAGGCAAAAGTGTGGCAGCGGTGGGATTCGAACCCACGCCCCCGAAGAGACTGGTGCCTAAAACCAGCGCCTTAGACCCCTCGGCCACGCTACCTACTGTTTAACTAACGCATGCTCTGGTTAATCATAGCCTTTTTAGAGGAACGCATTTTGTAAAGGCAAAAGTGTGGCAGCGGTGGGATTCAAACCCACGCCCCCGAAGAGACTGGTGCCTAAAACCAGTGCCTTAGACCACTCGGCCACGCTACCGACAGTTCAACTAACGCATGCTCCAGTTAATCATAGCCTTTTTCAAGGAAAACTGTGGCAGCGGTAGGATTCAAACCCACGCCCCCAAAGAGACTGGCGCCTAAAACCAGCGCCTTAGACCACTCGGCCAGGCTACCGACAGTTTAACTAACGCGTGCTCCAGTTAATGATAGCCTTTTTCAAGGAACGCATTTTGTAAAGGCGAAAGTGTGACTGTGGTGGGATTCGAGCCCACGCCGCTGAAGGGACTGGTGCCTAAAACCAGCGCCTTAGACCACTCGGCCACGCCACCGACAATTTAACTAACTCATGCTCCGGTTATTGATAGCATTTTTCGAGGAACGCATTTTGTAAAGGTAAAAGTGTTGCAGCGGTTGTATTCGAACCCATGCCCCCGAAGAGACTGGTGCCTAAAACCAGCGCCTTAGACCACTCGGCCACGCTACCGACAGTTCAACAAACGCATGCTCCGGTTAATCATAGCCTTTTTCAAAGAACGCATTTTGTAAAGGCAAAAGTGTGACAGCGGTGGGATTCGAGCCCACGCCGCCGTAGGACTGGTGCCTAAATCCAGCACCTTAGACCACTCGGCCACGCCACCGACAGTTTAACTAACGCGTGCTCCCGTTAATCATATCTTTCTTCAAGGAACGCATTTTGTAAAAGCAAAAGTGTGGCAGCGGTTGGATTCGAACCCACGCCCCGGAAGAGACTGGTGCCTAAAACCAGCGCCTTAGACCACTCGGCCACGCTGCCGACAGCTTAACTAACGCATGCTCCGGTTAATCATAGCCTTTTTCAAGGAACGCATTTTGTAAAGGAAAAATGCGGCATCGGTGGGATTCGAACCCACGCCCCCGAAGAGACTGGTGCCTAAAACAAGCGTCTTAAACGGCTCGGCCATGCTACCGCCAGTTTTGCGCATGCCCCGCTTTATCATAGCCTTTTTGAAGGAACGTTTTTTTAAAGGAAAAGTGTGGCAGTGGTGGGATTCGAACCCACGCCCCCGAAGAGACTGGTGCCTAAAACCAGCGCCTTAGACCACTCGGCCACGCTACCGACAGTTTAACTAACGCGTGATCCGGTTAATCATAGCCTTTTTCAAGGAACGCATTTTATAAAGGCAAAAGTGTAGTAGCGGTGGGATTCGAACCCACGCCCCCGAAGAGACTGGTGCCTAAAACCAGCGCCTTAGACAACTCGGCCACGCTACCTAATGTTTAACTAACGCATGCTCCGGTTAATCATAGCCTTTTAGAGGAACGCATTTTGTAAAGGCAAAAGTGTGGCAGCGGTGGGATACGAACCCACGCCCCCGAAGAGACTGGTGCCTAAAACCAGCGCCTTACACCACTCGGCCACGCTACCGGCAGTTTAAGTAACGCACGCTCCAGTTAATCATAGCCTTTTTCAAGGAAAAGTGTGGCAGCGGTAGGATTCAAACCCACGTCCCCAAAGAGACTGGTGCCTAAAACCAGTGCCTTAGACAACTCGGCCACGCTACCGACAGTTCAACAAACGCATGGTCCGGTTAATCATAGCCTTTTTCAAAGAACGCATTTTGTAAAGGCAAAAGTGTGACAGCGGTGGGATTCGAGCCCACGCCGCCGTAGGGACTGGTGCCTAAATCCAGCACCTTAGACCACTCGGCCACGCCACCGACAGTTTAACTAACGCGTGCTCCCGTTAATCATATCCTTCTTCAAGGAACGCATTTTGTAAAAGCAAAAGTGTGGCAGCGGTGGGATTCGAACCCACGCCCCCGAAGAGACTGGTGCCTAAAACCAGCGCCTTAGACCACTCGGCCACGCTGCCAACAGTTTAACTAACGCATGCTCCGGTTAATCATAGCCTTTTTCAAAGAACGCATTTTGCAAAGGCAAAAGTGTGACAGTGGTGGGATTCGAGCCCACGCCACTGAAGGGGCTGGTGCCTAAAATCAGCGCCTTAGACCACTCGGCCACGCTACCGACAGTTTAACTAACGCATGCTCCGGTTAATCATAGCCTTTTTCAAGGAACGCATTTTGTAATGGCAAAAGTGTGGCAGCGGTGGGATTCGAACCCACGCCCCCGAAGAATCTGGTGCCTAAAACCAGCGCCTTAGACCACTCGGCCACGCTACCGACAGTTTAACTAACGCATGCTCCGGTTAATCATAGCCTTTTTCAAGGAACGCATTTTGTAAAGGCAAAAGTGTGGCAGCGGTGGGATTCGAACCCACGCCCCCGAAGAGACTGGGGCCTAAAACCCGCGCCTTAGACCACTCGGCCACGCTACCGACAGTTTAACTAACGCATGCTCCGGTTAATCATAGCCTTTTTCAAGGAACGCATTTTGTAAAGGCAAAAGTGTGGCAGCGGTGGGATTCGAACCCACGCCCTCGAAAAGACTGGTGCCTAAACCAGCGCCTTAGACCACTCGGCCACGCTACCGACAGTTTAACTAACGCATGCTCCGGTTAATCATAGCCTTTCTCAAAGAACGCAATTTGTAAAGGCGAAAGTGTGACAGTGGTGGGATTCGAGCCCACGCCGCTGAAAGGACTGGTGCCTAAATTCAGCGCCTTAGACCACTCGTCCACGCCACCAACAATTTAACTAACGCATGCTCCGGTTAATGATAGCATTTTTCGAGGAACGCATTTTGTAAAGGTAAAAGTGTGGCAGCGGTTGGATTCGAACCCATGCCCCCGAAGAGACTGGTGCCTAAAACCAGCGCCTTAGACCACTCGGCCACGCTACCGACAGTTTAACTAACGCATGCTCCGGTTAATCATAGCCTTTTTCAAAGAACGCATTTTGTAAAGGCAAAAGTGTAACAGTGGTGGGATTCGAGCCCACGCCGCCGAAGGGACTGGTGCCTAAATCCAGCGCCTTAGACCACTCGGCCACGCCACCGACAGCTTAACTAACGCATGCTCCGGTTAATCATAGCCTTTTTCGAGGAACGCATTTTGTAAAGGCAAAAGTGTGGCAGCGGTAGGATTCGAACCCACGCCCCCGAAGAGACTGGTGCCTAAAATCAGCGCCTTAGACCACTCGGCCACGCTACCGACAGTTTAACTAACGCGTGATCCGGTTAATCATAGCCTTTTTCAAGGAACGCATTTTGTAAAGGCAAAAGTGTGGCAGCGGTGGGATTCGAACCCACGCCCCCGAAGAGACTGGTGCCTAAAACCAGCGCCTTAGACCACTCGGCCACGCGACCTACTGTTTAACTAACGCATGCTCTGGTTAATCATACCCTTTTTAGAGGAACGCATTTTGTAAAGGCAAAAGTGTGGCAGCGGTGGGATTCAAACCCACGCCCCCGAAGAGACTGGTGCCTAAAACCAGTGCCTTAGACCACTCGGCCACGCTACCGACAGTTCAACTAACGCATGCTCCAGTTAATCATAGCCTTTTTCAAGGAAAACTGTGGCAGCGGTAGGATTCAAACCCACGCCCCCAAAGAGACTGGCGCCTAAAACCAGCGCCTTAGACCACTCGGCCAGGCTACCGACAGTTTAACTAACGCGTGCTCCAGTTAATGATAGCCTTTTTCAAGGAACGCATTTTGTAAAGGCGAAAGTGTGACAGTGGTGGGATTCGAGCCCACGCCGCTGAAGGGACTGGTGCCTAAAACCAGCGCCTTAGACCACTCGGCCACGCCACCGACAATTTAACTAACTCATGCTCCGGTTATTGATAGCATTTTTCGAGGAACGCATTCTGTAAAGGTAAAAGTGTTGCAGCGGTTGGATTCGAACCCATGCCCCCGAAGAGACTGGTGCCTAAAACCAGCGCCTTAGACCACTCGGCCACGCTACCGACAGTTCAACAAACGCATGCTCCGGTTAATCATAGCCTTTTTCAAAGAACGCATTTTGTAAAGGCAAAAGTGTGACAGCGGTGGGATTCGAGCCCACGCCGCCGTAGGGACTGGTGCCTAAATCCAGCACCTTAGACCACTCGGCCACGCCACCGACAGTTTAACTAACGCGTGCTCCCGTTAATCATATCCTTCTTCAAGGAACGCATTTTGTAAAAGCAAAACTGTGGCAGCGGTGGGATTCGAACCCACGCCCCGGAAGAGACTGGTGCCTAAAACCAGCGCCTTAGACCACTCGGCCACGCTGCCGACAGCTTAACTAACGCATGCTCCGGTTAATCATAGCCTTTTTCAAGGAACGCATTTTGTAAAGGAAAAATGCGGCATCGGTGGGATTCGAACCCACGCCCCCGAAGAGACTGGTGCCTAAAACAAGCGTCTTAAACGGCTCGGCCATGCTACCGCCAGTTTTGCGCATGCCCCGCTTAATCATAGCCTTTTTGAAGGAACGTTTTTTTAAAGGAAAAGTGTGGCAGTGGTGGGATTCGAACCCACGCCCCCGAAGAGACTGGTGCCTAAAACCAGCGCCTTAGACCACTCGGCCACGCTACCGACAGTTTAACTAACGCGTGATCCGGTTAATCATAGCCTTTTTCAAGGAACGCATTTTATAAAGGCAAAAGTGTAGTAGCGGTGGGATTCGAACCCACGCCCCCGAAGAGACTGGTGCCTAAACCAGCGCCTTAGACAACTCGGCCACGCTACCTAATGTTTAACTAACGCATGCTCCGGTTAATCATAGCCTTTTTAGAGGAACGCACTTTGTAAAGGCAAAAGTGTGGCAGCGGTGGAATACGAACCCACGCCCCCGAAGAGACTGGTGCCTAAAACCAGCGCCTTAGACCACTCGGCCACGCTACCGACAGTTTAACTAACGCATGCTCCAGTTAATCATAGCCTTTTTCAAGGAAAACTGTGGCAGCGGTAGGATTCAACCCACGCCCCCAAAGAGACTGGTGCCTAAAACCAGCGCCTTAAACCACTCGGCCACGCTACAGACAGTTTAACTAACGCATGGTCCCGTTAATCATAGCCTTTTCCAAGGAACGCATTTTGTAAAGGCAAAAGTGTGGCAGAGGTGGGATTTGAACCCACGCCCCCGAAGAGACTGGTGCCTAAAACCAGCGCCTTAGACCACTCGGCCACGCTACCGACAGTTTAACTCACGCATGCTCCGGTTAATCATAGCCTTTTTCAAGGAACGCATTTTGTAAAGGCAAAAGTGTGGCAGCGGTGGGATTCGAACCCACGCCCCTGAAGAGACTGGTGCCTAAAACCAGCGCCTTAGACCACTTGGCCACGCTACCGACAGTTTACCTAAAGCATGCTCTGGTTATTCATAGCCTTTTTCAAGGAACGCATTTTGTAAAGGCAAAAGTGTGACAATGGTGGGATTCGAGCCCACGCCGACGAAGGAACTGGTGCCTAAAACCAGCGCCTTAGACCATTCGGCCACGCCACCGACAGTTTAACTAACGCATGCTCCGGATAATCATAGCCTTTTTCGAGGAACGCATTTTGTGAAGGAGAAAGTGTGGCAGCGGTAGGCTTCGAACCTACGCCCCCGAAGAGACTGGTGCCTAAAACCAGCGCCTTAGACCACTCGGCCACGCTATCAGCAGTTTACCTAACGCATGCTCCGCTTAATCTTAGCCTTTTTCAAGGAACGTAGTTTTTAAAAGTAAAAGAGTGGCAGCGGTGGGATTCAAACCCACGCCCCCGAAGATACTTGTGCCTAAAACCAGCGCCTTAGACCACTCGGCCACGCTACCGACAGTTTAACTATCGCATGCTCCGGTTAATTATAGCCTTTTTCAAGGAACGCATTTTGTAAAGGCAAAAGTGTCACAGTGGTGGGATTAGAACCCATGCCCCCAAAGAGACTGGTGCCTAAAACCAGCGTCTTAGACGGCTCGGCCACGCTACCGCCTGTTTCACGCATGCTCCGCTTAATCATAGCCTTTTTGAAGGAACGTTTTTTTAAGGAAAAATGTGGCAGCGGTGGGATTCGAACCCACGCCCCCGAAGAGACTGGTGCCTAAAACCAGCGCCTTAGACCACTCGGCCACGCTACCGACAGTTCAACTAACGCGTGATCCGGTTAATCGTAGCCTTTTTCAAGGAAAGCGTTTTGTAAAGGCAAAAGTGTGGCAGCGGTTCGATTCGAACCCACGCCCCCGAAGAGACTGGTGCCTGAAACCAGCGCCTTAGACCACTCGGCCACGCTACCGACAGTTTAACAAACGCATGCTCCGGTTAATCATAGCCTTTTTAGAGGAACGCAATTTTTAAAGGCAAAAGTGGGGCAGCGGTGGGATTCGAACCCACGCCCCCGAAGATACTGGTGCCTAAAACCAGCGCCTTACACCACTCGGCCACGCTACCGGCAGTTTAAGTAACGCACGCTCCAGTTAATCATAGCCTTTTTCAAGGAAAAGTGTGGCAGCGGTAGGATTCAAACCCACGTCCCCAAAGAGACTGGTGCCTAAAACCAGTGCCTTAGACAACTCGGCCACGCTACTGACAGTTCAACAAACGCATGCTCCGGTTAATCATAGCCTTTTTCAAAGAACGCATTTTGTAAAGGCAAAAGTGTGACAGCGGTGGGATTCGAGCCCACGCCGCCGTAGGGACTGGTGCCTAAATCCAGCACCTTAGACCACTCGGCCACGCCACCGACAGTTTAACTAACGCGTGCTCCCGTTAATCATATCCTTCTTCAAGGAACGCATTTTGTAAAAGCAAAAGTGTGGCAGCGGTGGGATTCGAACCCACGCCCCCGAAGAGACTGGGGCCTAAAACCAGCGCCTTAGACCACTCGGCCATGCTGCCAACAGTTTAACTAACGCATGCTCCGGTTAATCATAGCCTGTTTCAAAGAACGCATTTTGCAAAGGCAAAAGTGTGACAGTGGTGGGATTCGAGCCCACGCCCTCGAAAAGACTGGTGCCTAAAATCAGCGCCTTAGACCACTCGGCCACGCTACCGACAGTTTAACTAACGCATGCTCCGGTTAATCATAGCCTTTCTCAAAGAACGCAATTTGTAAAGGCGAAAGTGTGACAGTGGTGGGATTCGAGCCCACGCCGCTGAAAGGACTGGTGCCTAAATTCAGCGCCTTAGACCACTCGTCCACGCCACCAACAATTTAACTAACGCATGCTCCGGTTAATGATAGCATTTTTCGAGGAACGCATTTTGTAAAGGTAAAAGTGTGGCAGCGGTTGGATTCGAACCCATGCCCCCGAAGAGACTGGTGCCTAAAACCAGCGCCTTAGACCACTCGGCCACGCTACCGACAGTTTAACTAACGCATGCTCCGGTTAATCATAGCCTTTTTCAAGGAACGCATTTTGTAAAGGCAAAAGTGTGGCAGAGGTGGGCTTCGAACCCACGCCCCCGAAGAGACTGGTGCCTAAAACCAGCGCCTTAGACCACTCGGTCACGCTACCGACAGTTTAACTCACGCATGCTCCGGTTAATGATAGCCTTTTTCAAGGAACGCATTTTGGATAGGCAAAAGTGTGGCAGTGGTGGGATTCGAACCCACGCCCCTTAAGAGACTGGTGCCTAAAACCAGCGCCCTAGACCACTTGGCCACGCTACCGACAGTTTAACTAAAGCATGCTCTGGTTAATCATAGCCTTTTTCAAGGAACGCATTTTGTAAAGGCAAAAGTGTGACAGTGGTGGCATTCGAGCCCACGCTGCCGAAGAGACTGGTGCCTAAAACCAGCGCCTTAGACCATTCGGCCACGCCACCGACAGTTTAACTAACGCATGCTCCGGATAATCATAACCTTTTTCGAGGAACGCTTTTGAAAAGGCAAAAGTGCGGCAGCGGTTGGATTCGAACCCATGCCCCCGACGAGACTGGTGCCTAAAACAAGCGTCTTAGACGGCTCGGCAACGCCACCGACAGTTTTGCGCATGCTCCGCTTAATCATAGCCTTTTTTCAGGAACGCATTTTGTAAAGGAAAAATGCGGCAGCGGTGGGATTCGAACCCACGCCCCCGAAGAGACTGGTGCCTAAAACAAGCGTCTTAAACGGCTCGGCCATGCTACCGCCAGTTTTGCGCATGCCCCGCTTAATCATAGCCTTTTTGAAGGAACGTTTTTTTAAAGGAAAAGTGTGGCAGTGGTGGGATTCGAGCCCACGCCCCCGAAGAGACTGGTGCCTAAAACCAGCGCCTTAGACCACTCGGCCACGCTACCGACAGTTTAACTAACGCGTGATCCGGTTAATCATAGCCTTTTTCAAGGAACGCATTTTTTAAAGGCAAAAGTGTGGTAGCGGTGGGATTCGAACCCACGCCCCCGAAGAGACTGGTGCCTAAAACCAGCGCCTTAGACCACTCGGCCACGCTACCTAATGTTTAACTAACGCATGCTCCGGTTAATCATAGCCTTTTTAGAGGAACGCATTTTGTAAAGGCAAAAGTGTGGCAGCGGTGGGATTCGAACCCACGCCCCCGAAGAGACTGGTGCCTAAAACCAGCGCCTTAGAGCACTCGGCCACGCTACCGACAGTTTAACTAACGCATGCTCCAGTTAATCATAGCCTTTTTCAAGGAAAACTGTGGCAGCGGTAGGATTCAACCCACGCCCCCAAAGAGACTGGCGCCTAAAACCAGCGCCTTAGACCACTCGGCCACGCTACCGACAGTTTAACTAACGCGTGCTCCAGTTAATCATAGTCTTTTTCAAGGAACGCATTTTGTAAAGGCAAAAGTGTGGCAGCGGTGGGATTCGAACCCACGCCCCCGAAGAGACTGGTGCCTAAAACCAGCGCCTTAGACCACTCGGCCACGCTACCGACAGTTCAATTAACGCGTGCTCCAGTTAATCATCGCCTTTTTCAAAGAACGCATTTTGTAAAGGCAAAAGTGTGACAGTGATGGGATTCGAGCCCACGGCTCCGAAAAGACTGGTGCCTAAAACCAGCGCCTTAGACCACTCGGCCACGCTACCGACAGTTCAACAAACGCATGCTCCGGTTAATCATAGCCTTTTTCAAAGAACGCATTTTGTAAAGGCAAAAGTGTGACAGTGGTGGGATTCGAGCCCACGCAGCCGTAGGGACTGGTGCCTAAATCCAGCACCTTAGACCACTCGGCCACGCCACCGACAGTTTAACTAACGCATGCTCCGGTTATTCATAGCCTTTTTCGAGGAACGCATTTTGTAAAGGAGAAAGTGTGGCAGCGGTAGGCTTCGAACCTACGCCCCCGAAGAGACTGGTGCCTAAAACCAGCGCCTTAGACCACTCGGCCACGCTATCGACAGTTTACCTAACGCATGCTCCGCTTTATCATAGCCTTTTTCAAGGAACGTAGTTTTTAAAAGTAAAAGAGTGGCAGCGGTGGGATTCAAACCCACGCCCCCGAAGATACTTGTGCCTAAAACCCGCGCCTTAGACCACTCGGCCACGCTACCGACAGTTTAACTAACGCATGCTCCGGTTAATCATAGCCTTTTTCAAGGAACGCATTTTGTAAAGGCAAAAGTGTGGCAGCGGTGGGATTCGAACCCACGCCCTCGAAGAGACTGGTGCCTAAACCAGCGCCTTAGACCACTCGGCCACGCTACCGACAGTTTAACTAACGCATGCTCCGGTTAATCATAGCCTTTCTCAAAGAACGCAATTTGTAAAGGCGAAAGTGTGACAGTGGTGGGATTCGAGCCCACGCCGCTGAAAGGACTGGTGCCTAAATTCAGCGCCTTAGACCACTCGTCCACGCCACCAACAATTTAACTAACGCATGCTCCGGTTAATGATAGCATTTTTCGAGGAACACATTTTGTAAAGGTAAAAGTGTGGCAGCGGTTGGATTCGAACCCATGCCCCCGAAGAGACTTGTGCCTAAAACCAGCGCCTTAGACCACTCGGCCACGCTACCGACAGTTTAACTAACGCATGCTCCGGTTAATCATAGCCCTTTTCAAGGAACGCATTTTGTAAAGGCAAAAGTGTGGCAGAGGTGGGCTTCGAACCCACGCCCCCGAAGAGACTGGTGCCTAAAACCAGCGCCTTAGACCACTCGGTCACGCTACCGACAGTTTAACTCACGCATGCTCCGGTTAATCATAGCCTTTTTCAAGGAACGCATTTTGGAAAGGCAAAAGTGTGGCAGCGGTGGGATTCGAACCCACGCCCCTTAAGAGACTGGTGCCTAAAACCAGCGCCTTAGACCACTTGGCCACGCTACCGACAGTTTAACTAAAGCATGCTCTGGTTAATCATAGCCTTTTTCAAGGAACGCATTTTGTAAAGGCAAAAGTGTGACAGTGGTGGCATTCGAGCCCACGCTGCCGAAGAGACTGGTGCCTAAAACCAGCGCCTTAGACCATTCGGCCACGCCACCGACAGTTTAACTAACGCATGCTCCGGATAATCATAACCTTTTTCGAGGAACGCTTTTGTAAAGGCAAAAGTGTGGCAGCGGTTGGATTCGAACCCATGCCCCCGACGAGACTGGTGCCTAAAACAAGCGTCTTAGACGGCTCGGCAACGCCACCGACAGTTTTGCGCATGCTCTGCTTAATCATAGCCTTTTTTCAGGAACGCATTTTGTAAAGGAAAAATGCGGCAGCGGTGGGATTCGAACCCACGCCCCCGAAGAGACTGGTGCCTAAAACAAGCGTCTTAAACGGCTCGGCCATGCTACCGCCAGTTTTGCGCATGCCCCGCTTAATCATAGCCTTTTTGAAGGAACGTTTTTTTAAAGGAAAAGTGTGGCAGTGGTGGGATTCGAACCCACGCCCCCGAAGAGACTGGTGCCTAAAACCAGCGCCTCAGACCACTCGGCCACGCTACCGACAGTTTAACTAACGCGTGATCCGGTTAATCATAGCCTTTTCAAGGAACGCATTTTATAAAGGCAAAAGTGTGGTAGCGGTGGGATTCGAACCCACGCCCCCGAAGAGACTGGTGCCTAAAACCAGCGCCTTAGACCACTCGGCCACGCTACCTAATGTTTAACTAACGCATGCTCCGGTTAATCATAGCCTTTTTAGAGGAACGCATTTTGTAAAGGCAAAAGTGTGGCAGTGGTGGGATTCGAACCCACGCCCCCGAAGAGACTGGTGCCTAAAACCAGCGCCTTAGACCACTCGGCCACGCTACCGACAGTTTAACTAACGCATGCTCCAGTTAATCATAGCCTTTTTCAAGGAAAACTGTGGCAGCGGTAGGATTCAACCCACGCCCCCAAAGAGACTGGCGCCTAAAACCAGCGCCTTAGACCACTCGGCCACGCTACCGACAGTTTAACTAACGCGTGCTCCGGTTAATCATAGCCCTTTTCAAGGAACGCATTTTGTAAAGGCAAAAGTGTGGCAGAGGTGGGCTTCGAACCCACGCCCCCGAAGAGACTGGTGCCTAAAACCAGCGCCTTAGACCGCTCGGCCACGCTACCGACAGTTTAACTAACGCATGCTCCGGTTAATCATAGCCTTTTTCAAGCAACGCATTTTGTAAAGGCAAAAGTGTGACAGTAGTGGGATTCGAACCGACACCCCGAAGAGACTGGTGCCTTAAACCAGCGCCTTAGACCACTCGGCCACGCTACCGACAGTTTAACTAACGCGTGCTCCCGTTAATCATATCCTTTTTCAAGGAATGCATTTTGTAAAAGCAAAAGTGTGGCAGCGGTGGGATTCGAACCCACGCGCCCGAAGAGACTGGTGCCTAAAACCAGCGCCTTAGACCACTCGGCCACGCTATGGACAGTTTAACTAACGCGTGCTCCAGTTAATCATTGCCTTTTTCAAGCAACGCATTTTGTAAAGGCAAAAGTGTGGCAGCGGTGGGATTCGAACCCACGCCCCCGAAGAGACTGGTGCCTAAAACCAGCGCCTTAGACCACTCGGCCACGCTACCGACAGTTCAACTAACGCATGCTCCGGTTAATCATAGCCTTTTTCAAGGAACGCATTTTGTAAAGGCAAAAGTGTGACAGTGGTGGGATTCGAGCCCACGCCACCGAAGGGACTGGTGCCTAAAACCAGCGCCTTAGACCACTCGGCCACGCTACCGACAGTTTAACTAACGCATGCTCCGGTTAATCATAGCCTTTTTCAAGGAACGCATTTTGTAAAGGCAAAAGTGTGGCGTCGGTGGGATTCGAACCCACGCCCCCGAAGAGACTGGTGCCTAAAACCAGCGCCTTAGACCACTCGGCCATGCTACCGACAGTTTAACTAACGCATGCTCTGGTTAATCATAGCCTTTTTCAAAGAACGCATTTTGTAAAGGCAAAAGCGTGGCAGCGGTGGGATGCGAACCCACGCCCCAGAAGAGACTGGTGCCTAAAACCAGCGCCTTAGACCACTCGGCCACGCTACCGACAGTTTAACTAATGCATGCTCCGGTTAATCATGGCCTTTTTCAAGGAACGGATTTTGTAAAGGCAAAAGTGTGGCAGCGGTGGGATTCGAACCCACGCCCCCGAAGAGACTGGTGCCTAAAACCAGCGCCTTAGACCACTCGGCCACGCTACCGACAGTTTAACTAACGCATGCTCCGGTTAATCATAGCCTTTTTCAAGGAACGCATTTTGTAAAGGCAAAAGTGTGGCAGCGGTGGGATTCGAACCCACGCTCCCGAAGGGACTGGTGCCTTAAACCGGCGCCTTAGACCACTCGGCCACGCAACCTACAATTTTGCGCGTCCTCCGCTTAATCATAGCCTTTTTCAATGATGATGATGAACAAACTTTATTTAATTAGCAGAAAGGTCCTCTTCTTCTTTCAGGTGCGAGAGAAGGGAGGACCAAACCTGGGCGACGGCCATGATCCCATGGGCCCTGGCGGCGTCTTCGGCCTGCCGTATTAAGCGGGCTTGTAATTGAGAGTCAGAGCTGAGGAGCGCGGCACCCCATCCACTACCGTCTGGAAATTCGCCTCTCATGGGGGCCTGCGGGCATGCCCATAAAATGTGGCTCAAGTCCGCCTTGTTGTGGCAAAATTTGCACTTGTCCAAATGAAGTTGCGGCACGCAGCGGTTCCTAGTTACCGGACTAGGAAACGTGTGGGTCTGGAGCAGGCGCCACGCCCCCGCCTGTCCTTTGTTCAATGACGAGTGTGCGGGAGGATAATTTTCCTGCTTAGCCTGTAATACTGTGTAATATCTCAGTAAGTGGTCATCCGCTCAAATCTCTCATCGTCCTCCCCGTTCGACCAGGGCAATCCAGAGGCTCGGTCTGTAAGTCCTCGAGCTGTCTGGTGTGCAGCCTCATTGCCGGGCAAGGAGGAGTGAGCGGGTGCCCAGACTATTTCTATTGTTCGTTGGTCTTTGCATCCAACCAATATTCTTGAAGCTATTTGGGATATTCGCCCTCGTGCAAAGTTTCTCACAGCCGTCTGCTAGTCGCTAACAATGAGTGAAGTCGAGGTGGATGCTATGACCATTGCAATAGCTGCTTCCTCCGCCTCTTCTGCAAAGCTCGTTCCCACCGAGCCGCTGACCTTATGATTTCCTTTGTAGTCCACTACTGCTATAGTCAAGTTGTCATTTCCTTTGTATTTGGCCGCGTCTACGTATGTTGTTTTCGGTAAATCTTTTACGTTGTTATGTATATTTTTCGCTTTCAGCTCTCCTTGCTTTGTGATGTTCGGGGTGCATGTTTTTAGGAATCGGTAATATTACTAAACATTTCCAGATTTTACACGGGATACCCTTTTTGGCGCCAAATTGATTTGCGTAGTTTATACCCAGTTCCTCTAGTATAGCTCTACCTGTTTTACTCTACGTTAGTCTTTCATATTGTGCGATTTTTTGAGCTTCTATAAGCTCTTCTGATGTGTTGTGAAGCCCTAATTGAAGTAATTTATCATTAGCTGTAGTAATTGGAAGTCCGATCGCCTGTTTGAAAACTCGTCTAATGATTTTGTCAATCTTTTCTCTCTCGGCCACTTGCAGTCTGAGGTACGGAATCACATATACAATACGACTTATGACAAAAGCCTGTACCAGTCTTATCATATTATTTTCCTTCATACCATAGTGCCGGTTTGCAATTCGTTTAAGTAGACGCATAGTTTGTTGCGCACTGGTTTCAAGTATTCTAATCGCCTCTCCGTTGTGCCCGTTTGAGCTGATTCGGAGTCCCAGAAATCTTATGCTTTCGACCGTAGGTGTTTGCGTTTCTCCAACAAAGACTTTAATGTTAGGTTTTTCCTGGATGCTTTTCCGACCCCTACATGTCGGGTTATAGAACAGAAGTTCCGATTTTTCCGGTGAACATTGTAATCCTGTATGGATGGCATATTCTTCTACAACATTCACTGCTGTCTGTAAAGTTTCCTCTATGTATCCGTCACTACCCTCTGCTACCCATAAGGTAATGTCATCTGTATAGAGGCTATGGTGGAGTCCTGGAATTTCCTTCAGTCTGGTAGGGAGACCTATCATGGCCACGTTAAAAAGAAAGGGGGATTGGACAGAGCCTTGCGGCGTACCTCTACTGCCCAGACTAAACTCTTGGGATTCTGCTTCGCCTAGTATTATTCTTGCAGTCCGGTCAGTTAAAGAGTGTTTTATATAATCGTATACTCTTTTTTCTACCCCTCACGCTTGAAGATTGGCAAGTATAGCTTTATGGGATGTATTATCGAATGCCCTTTTAAGATCTAGGCCAACTATTACCTTTGTGTCGTGTGTATTGAGACCCGAATCAATTATTTGGTGTCTAATCTTAAGCATAATGTCCTGTGTAGACAGTTTCGCTCTGAAGCCTACCATCGTATGAGGAAAGAGCTCATTGTCTTCCATATAATTTGACAGGCGAGTTAGGATGACATGCTCTAATAACTTTCCTATGCAGGACGTCAGGGAAATAGGCCTAAGATTATCAAGATCTAGTTTCTTGCCTGGCTTGGGAATCATTTTGATTGTTGCCGTTTTCCATTGCTTCTGTATCTCACCTTTTTCCCAACACTTGTTCATATATTCGGTGAGAGCTGTGATAGATTTGTCGTCTAAGTTTCTGAGCGTTTTATTCGTGATCCCATTGGGACCCGGGGCTGATGTTGTGCTCAGTTTCATTCGTTCCGATCGTACCTCAGCCTCTAATATGGGTCGGTCTAGGGAATCATTTTCCTTACCTTTGTACGAGCTCAATTGCTCTTTGGTTGCATCCCCAATGTATCTCTGTCTGATTTCTTCAATCAGTTCTTCCTTCGTGCCTTTGTATTTACGGACAAGTCTAATAAAGTTTTGTTGTTGTGCTGTCTTGCTCGCTTCCGAGTCTATCAGACATCTTAACAGGTTCCATGTTTTAGAGAGACTTATTTGTTTTTCCATCGCATCACACTTTTCCTCCTATTGTTGTCTGCACAGTTGCTCCGCGCACTTCTCAATATCTTTACTGACGGTGGCTATACTTTTTCTAAGGCGTTTGTTGTGTTTTTGTGTTTTCCACCGTTTTTCTAGGCTCTTTTTTGCCTCCCACATATGTAGGAGCTTACTGTCTGTGCTTTCTAGTCCTTCTGTTTTTGGTATGGTCTTAGTTGCGATTTGAATATTTTGCTTAAGGTTCCCTAGCCATTCATCTAAGTCTTCGATTACATCGCATGCTTCCTTCTCTCTGACTTTTCTAAAGCTATCCCAGTCAACCATCCTTAATTCTTTGCCTTCTCTTTTACGTGGACCTGCTTTAAATGTGGTCTCAATTATATAGTGGTCACTGCCCATATTTTCTTGTGTATTAAGCCAATAAGGTTCGATGATATTCTTAGTAAACGTGAGGTCGGGAGACGTGTCTTTGGATACGCTGTTTCCAATCCTAGTTGGGAAAAGGGGGTCGGTTATTAACGTAAGGCCCTCCTGTTGGGCGTCGATCCAGAGGTTTCTACCTTTGATGTTTTCTTTGTCATAACCCCATGCCGGATGCAACGCGTTGAAATCTCCTACTATAACCAATGCTTGATTTTTAGTAATGCTGATCGTTTTTCTCAAAAGTGACCTAAATTTGGTTTTTTGTCTAGGGCGGCTATAGACATTTAATATGAATAGACTTTCACCACTTTTCTGCGATAGAACTAACTCAACAAGAACATGATCGACATCGCAGATTTCTGTATCATGTTCTATCACCGTGAGATTTCTTCGCACTAGGGTTGTTACGGACGTTTTTTCATCAGGGGTACCATAGGATTTGTAATTCGACAATTTAGCCATTCCTCCAGTTTCCTGTAAGGTGATGACGTCTGGTACCTCCTTTCCGTTTAAGAACTGTTGTAAGTTACCCCGTTTCCGGCGATACCCATGACAGTTCCACTGCCAAATTTTATACTGATTATGTCGTGCCATGTCTAGTCGTCCCCTGCGATTTAGATTACTTCGGTCGTAGTCGGCCGGTTGTAGGGTTTAGTAGTAGTTTTAACCGGGCCTGCTCCTATAGACCTCAAATCTGTTTGTGTGTTTTCCACCAGCGTTAGTCGATTTTCCATGCTGTCTATTCTTTGTTTTATTTCTACGAGCTGCATCTGCAATCCTGCGAATTGTTGTTGCATTACCTTAGTAAGTTCTTCGAGCATATTCTCGACTTTCTTTTCCAGGGTTTTTGAGAGGTCTTCATTTTCTACAGGAGATATTTCCTCTGCTCTTCGTTTCGCTGCGTGCACTCCTGACTCCTGTGCAGGCACTGGAGTTAAAATTCGACTACACGATGCTATGGAGCTACTTGACTCGCGCAGCTGATTTTGCCTAAGTTTAGCGTTCTTTTTCTTTAGTTGCTTTATTTCGTCCCTCTGTTTCGCGTTTTCACGGGTGAGTTGCTCTCGTATTTTCTTAATATAGTTTAGCTCTTGACCTAGGGTGGACCCTTCTGCCACAACCTCAGGCAAACTCCCAGACCAGAGAGACTGCCCTGTTACCTCGCCCACCCAGCTCACCATTTATTGACTGCCCCGACCGCCGCCAGGACCCTCGTGGGACTGTCCTTGAGGTGATGTCGTTGCTCTTGTCTTGGATTTGGCCCGTGACCTGAATCTGTGTTGACGAGTGGACCTTGATCTGGATGTGCATCCGGGTTCGTGTTGAGTCCCTTTTCTTCCCCCTTCGGCGAGTCGCGGAAAGGAGCTGGAACGATCTCTGCATCGTCCCCCTCAGTCCTTGGTGGCGTTGCTATTCTCCTCCGTTGGATTTTTTGGTGAATATTCTTCCCTCCATGCCTGTGTTGCGCTAGTGTTCGACAAAATCTTCATTTCTCTTCGTTCATCGCCTTGTTGTTGTTCCTTTTCCCACCATCTTTTCTTCAAAAGGTACGGGGTCCTAAACCGTTCTTTGCATTTTTTGTCCCCTGTAAGATGACCTTTCCCGCAAAGGCTACACCTAGGGACGCACTGGTGGTTTTTAGTTGGATTGAGCACCCCACAACCACGGCATTTCTTGCTGTCAGGCTGTGGGCAGACATCCGCTCGATGTGCAATTCGACCACAAGTAGTGCATGTTTCATATGGCTTCTTGTATAGGAAGCACATATATTCGGCACCACGGTAGTATACAAAATACGGCACAAACAACCCTTCGAAAACAATTACCACTGAGTCCGTAAGTTCCATACGTCGTGCATGTAGAATCGTCGGGTTCCTCTGATTGACCAAGCTTTTTTCTATGTCTTCTTGATTATCATACTTCGGTATTCCGTGGATAACCCCTTTGGATGTGTTTTCTGGTGCTGTTACATAAGTGGCTGTAGCATAGCTCTTGTCATTGATCATAATTTCCTTGATGTTGCTGTATTCCTTCGCATTGGCCAGACTAGGTGTGCTCATGATCATGGTATTTTGTCGCATGTTGATTCTGAGAGTATCTTCCCCAGCGATGTCAGGCTGTACTTTTGCCGCTCGTGGAACACAGTCTCTTATGAGCGCTAGACTCTGTCGCGTCAAGTACAGACCTCCTCCTGGGCGTATTACAACCTTGTAATCGTCTTCTGGTAGTTGCGGTTCTTTTGGCACTGGCCGGCGATGCAAAAAATCCTTAAACCTCCGAGACGCCTCCATGGACGCACCTCCCGCGTTCGTGGCTGGTTCCGCATTTCTCTTGTCTTTTGCCTTCTTGCGTCGTTCATGGGCCACAACCCATCCTTGAGTGTCGTTGTACTCTTGGGAGACAGCGTCTCCCCCTCAACTTCCACAACATCCATTTCGCAGGCTTCGAAAAAGCCGGGGGCCTGGCTTGTCGCCTAGTTGCCAGCGCGTCGATGGCACTGCGTCGGCACTGCGATGGCGTAGCTAGGGTGACGTCGTTGTGGAAACTTAAAAGAAGTGTCACGGCTCAAAAAAAGTAGGCCCACCTGGTATATCCTGGCATCGGACGAATCGGGTGATCGTCTGGCGACAGCTGTGCTGGTCTTGAATCCCGTGGTTGTCCTTATTCAGCCGCGAAAGTGAAAAAAAAATACCGCCATATCCACGAAGTGAATGATGATGAGTGGGCGAAGCTTCGGAGGTAAACCTGGTAAACCATGAATGCTCTGTACATTTTGCCCCCTTGATTTTATTACATCGCTCCCCCTAGCGTACGTCGCCGCACTAAATCGAACGATTGCCTTCAACCAATGACACGCGCCATATGTGACACCATTCCTATTTTATAAGATCTCGCGTCTTTCATCAACTACAAGTACCGCTTTCTAGTTTATAACATCTTGCATCTTTTCATCATCAGCTACAAGTACCACCATCTAGTAAACACTACAAGAACTAAACGAGAGGTGGCTACATACAGGAGACGGTACCGCCATCTAGTGAACACTGCAAGAACTAAACTAGAGGTGGCTACATACAGGGGACGGTACCACCTTCTAGTGAACACTGCAAGAACTAAACTAGAGGTGGCTACATACAGGCTACTGGGGACGCACAGCCTACGCCCTAAGGAGCTTCGCCCCTAAAACTGGCAGAGCCCATTCGAGAGGCGTCCGAGTGGCTCAGCCCCCTAGCGGCCAACCCTAGCCTTTTTCAAGGAACGTTTTTTTAAAAGGAAAAGTATGTCAGCAGTGGGATTCAAACCCACGCCCCCGAAGAGACTGGTGCCTAAAACCAGCGCCTTACACCACTCGGCCACGCTACCGACAGTTTAACTAACGCATGCTCCGGTTAATCATAGCCTTTTTCAAGGAACGTATTTTTTAAAAGGAAAAGTGTGGCAGCGGTAGGATTCAAACCCACGCCCCCGAAGAGACTGGTGCCTAAAACCAGCGCCTTAGACCACTCGGCAACGCTACCGACAGTTTAACTAACGCGTGCTCCAGTTAATCATAGCCTTTTTCAAGGAACGAATTTTGTAAAGGCAAAAGTGTGGCAGCGGTGGTAGTCGAACCCACGCCCTTGAAGAGACTGGTGCCTAAAACCAGCGCCTTAGACCACTCGGCCACGCTACCGACAGTTTAACTAACGCATGCTCCGGTTAATCATAGCCTTTTTCAAGGAACGCATTTTGTAAAGGCAAAAGTGTGACAGTAGTGGGATTCGAACCGACACCCCGAAGAGACTGATGCCTTAAACCAGCGCCTTAGACCACTCGGCCACGCTACCGACAGTTTAACTAACGCGTGCTCCCGTTAATCATATCCTTCTTCAAGGAACGCATTTTGTAAAAGCAAAAGTGTGGCAGCGGTGGGATTCGAACCCACGCCCCCGAAGAGACTGGTGCCTAAAACCAGCGCCTTAGACCACTCGGCCACGCTGCCAACAGTTTAACTAACGCATGCTCCGGTTAATCATAACCTTTTTCAAGGAACGCATTTTGTAAAGGCAAAAGTGTGGCAGCGGTGGGATTCGAACCCACGCCCTCGAAGAGACTGGTGCCTAAACCAGCGCCTTAGACCACTCGGCCACGCTACCGACAGTTTAACTAACGCATGCTCCGGTTAATCATAGCCTTTCTCAAAGAACGCAATTTGTAAAGGCGGAAGTGTGACAGTGGTGGGATTCGAGCCCACGCCGCTGAAAGAACTGGTGCCTAAAACCAGCGCCTTAGACCACTCGGCCACGCCACCGACAATTTAACTAACGCATGCTCCAGTTATTGATAGCATTTTTCGAGGAACGCATTTTGTAAAGGTAAAAGTGTGGCAGCGGTTGGATTCGAACCCATGCCCCCGAAGAGACTGGTGCCTAAAACCAGTGCCTTAGACCACTCGGCCACGCTACCGACAGTTTAACTAACGCATGCTCCGGTTAATCATAGCCTTTTTCAAGGAACGCAATTTGTAAAGACAAACGTGTGGCAGCGGTGGGATTCGAGCCCACGCCCCCGAAGAGACTGGTGCCTAAAACCAGCGCCTTAGACCACTCGGCCACGCTACCGACAGTCTAACTAACGCATGCTCCGATTAATCATAGCCTTTTTAGAGGAACGCATTTTGTAAAGGCAAAAGTGGGGCAGCGGTGGGATTCGAACCCACGCCCCCGAAGAAACAGGTGCCTAAAACCAGCGCCTTACACCACTCGGCCACGCTACCGGCAGTTTAAGTAACGCACGCTCCAGTTAATCATAGCCTTTTTCAAGGAAAAGTGTGGCAGTGGTAGGATTCAAACCCACGTCCCCAAAGAGACTGGTGCCTAAAACCAGTGCCTTAGACCACTCGGCCACGCTACCGACAGTTCAACAAACGCATGCTCCGGTTAATCATAGCCTTTTTCAAAGAACGCATTTTGTAAAGGCAAAAGTGTGACAGCGGTGGGATTCGAGCCCACGCCGCCGTAGGGACTGGTGCCTAAATCCAGCACCTTAGACCACTCGGCCACGCCACCGACAGTTTAACTAACGCGTGCTCCCGTTAATCATATCCTTCTTCAAGGAACGCATTTTGTAAAAGCAAAAGTGTGGCAGCGGTGGGATTCGAACCCACGCCCCCGAAGAGACTGGTGCCTAAAACCAGCGCCTTAGACCACTCGGCCACGCTGCCAACAGTTTAACTAACGCATGCTCCGGTTAATCATAGCCTTTTTCAAAGAACGCATTTTGCAAAGGCAAAAGTGTGACAGTGGTGGGATTCGAGCCCACGCCACTGAAGGGGCTGGTGCCTAAAATCAGCGCCTTAGACCACTCGGCCACGCTACCGACAGTTTAACTAACGCATGCTCCGGTTAATCATAGCCTTTTTCAAGGAACGCATTTTGTAATGGCAAAAGTGTGGCAGCGGTGGGATTCGAACCCACGCCCCCGAAGAATCTGGTGCCTAAAACCAGCGCCTTAGACCACTCGGCCACGCTACCGACAGTTTAACTAACGCATGCTCCGCTTAATCATAGCCTTTTTCAAGGAACGCATTTTGTAAAGGCAAAAGTGTGACAGTGGTGGGATTCGAACCCACGCCCCCGAAGAGACTGGTGCCTAAAACCAACGCCTTAGACCACTCGGCCACGCTACCGAAAGTTTAACTAACGCATGCTCCTGTTAATCATAGCCTTTTTCAAGGAACGCATTTTGTAAAGGCAAAAGTGTGGCAGCGGTGGGATTCGAACCCACGCTCCCGAAGAGACTGGTGCCTGAAACCCGCGCCTTAGACCACTCGGCCACGCTACCGACAGTTTAACTAACGCATGCTCCGGTTAATCATAGCCTTTTTCAAGGAACGCATTTTGTAAAGGCAAAAGTGTGGCAGCGGTGGGATTCGAACCCACGCCCTCGAAGAGACTGGTGCCTAAACCAGCGCCTTAGACCACTCGGCCACGCTACCGACAGTTTAACTAACGCATGCTCCGGTTAATCATAGCCTTTTTCAAGGAACGCATTTTGTAAAGGCAAAAGTGTGACAGTAGTGGGATTCGAACCGACACCCCGAAGAGACTGATGCCTTAAACCAGCGCCTTAGACCACTCGGCCACGCTACCGACAGTTTAACTAACGCGTGCTCCCGTTAATCATATCCTTCTTCAAGGAACGCATTTTGTAAAAGCAAAAGTGTGGCAGCGGTGGGATTCGAACCCACGCCCCCGAAGAGACTGGTGCCTAAAACCAGCGCCTTAGACCACTCGGCCACGCTGCCAACAGTTTAACTAACGCATGCTCCGGTTAATCATAACCTTTTTCAAGGAACGCATTTTGTAAAGGCAAAAGTGTGGCAGCGGTGGGATTCGAACCCACGCCCTCGAAGAGACTGGTGCCTAAACCAGCGCCTTAGACCACTCGGCCACGCTACCGACAGTTTAACTAACGCATGCTCCGGTTAATCATAGCCTTTCTCAAAGAACGCAATTTGTAAAGGCGGAAGTGTGACAGTGGTGGGATTCGAGCCCACGCCGCTGAAAGAACTGGTGCCTAAAACCAGCGCCTTAGACCACTCGGCCACGCCACCGACAATTTAACTAACGCATGCTCCGGTTATTGATAGCATTTTTCGAGGAACGCATTTTGTAAAGGTAAAAGTGTGGCAGCGGTTGGATTCGAACCCATGCCCCCGAAGAGACTGGTGCCTAAAACCAGTGCCTTAGACCACTCGGCCACGCTACCGACAGTTTAACTAACGCATGCTCCGGTTAATCATAGCCTTTTTCAAGGAACGCAATTTGTAAAGACAAACGTGTGGCAGCGGTGGGATTCGAGCCCACGCCCCCGAAGAGACTGGTGCCTAAAACCAGCGCCTTAGACCACTCGGCCACACTACCGACAGTCTAACTAACGCATGCTCCGATTAATCATAGCCTTTTTAGAGGAACGCATTTTGTAAAGGCAAAAGTGGGGCAGCGGTGGGATTCGAACCCACGCCCCCGAAGAAACAGGTGCCTAAAACCAGCGCCTTACACCACTCGGCCACGCTACCGGCAGTTTAAGTAACGCACGCTCCAGTTAATCATAGCCTTTTTCAAGGAAAAGTGTGGCAGTGGTAGGATTCAAACCCACGTCCCCAAAGAGACTGGTGCCTAAAACCAGTGCCTTAGACCACTCGGCCACGCTACCGACAGTTCAACAAACGCATGCTCCGGTTAATCATAGCCTTTTTCAAAGAACGCATTTTGTAAAGGCAAAAGTGTGACAGCGGTGGGATTCGAGCCCACGCCGCCGTAGGGACTGGTGCCTAAATCCAGCACCTTAGACCACTCGGCCACGCCACCGACAGTTTAACTAACGCGTGCTCCCGTTAATCATATCCTTCTTCAAGGAACGCATTTTGTAAAAGCAAAAGTGTGGCAGCAGTGGGATTCGAACCCACGCCCCCGAAGAGACTGGTGCCTAAAACCAGCGCCTTAGACCACTCGGCCACGCTGCCAACAGTTTAACTAACGCATGCTCCGGTTAATCATAGCCTTTTTCAAAGAACGCATTTTGCAAAGGCAAAAGTGTGACAGTGGTGGGATTCGAGCCCACGCCACTGAAGGGGCTGGTGCCTAAAATCAGCGCCTTAGACCACTCGGCCACGCTACCGACAGTTTAACTAACGCATGCTCCGGTTAATCATAGCCTTTTTCAAGGAACGCATTTTGTAATGGCAAAAGTGTGGCAGCGGTGGGATTCGAACCCACGCCCCCGAAGAATCTGGTGCCTAAAACCAGCGCCTTAGACCACTCGGCCACGCTACCGACAGTTTAACTAACGCATGCTCCGCTTAATCATAGCCTTTTTCAAGGAACGCATTTTGTAAAGGCAAAAGTGTGACAGTGGTGGGATTCGAACCCACGCCCCCGAAGAGACTGGTGCCTAAAACCAACGCCTTAGACCACTCGGCCACGCTACCGAAAGTTTAACTAACGCATGCTCCTGTTAATCATAGCCTTTTTCAAGGAACGCATTTTGTAAAGGCAAAAGTGTGGCAGCGGTGGGATTCGAACCCACGCTCCCGAAGAGACTGGTGCCTGAAACCCGCGCCTTAGACCACTCGTCCACGCCACCAACAATTTAACTAACGCATGCTCCGGTTAATGATAGCATTTTTCGAGGAACGCATTTTGTAAAGGTAAAAGTGTGGCAGCGGTTGGATTCGAACCCATGCCCCCGAAGAGACTGGTGCCTAAAACCAGCGCCTTAGACCACTCGGCCACGCTACCGACAGTTTAACTAACGCATGCTCCGGTTAATCATAGCCTTTTTCAAGGAACGCATTTTGTAAAGGCAAAAGTGTGGCAGAGGTGGGCTTCGAACCCACGCCCCCGAAGAGACTGGTGCCTAAAACCAGCGCCTTAGACCACTCGGTCACGCTACCGACAGTTTAACTCACGCATGCTCCGGTTAATCATAGCCTTTTTCAAGGAACGCATTTTGGAAAGGCAAAAGTGTGGCAGCGGTGGGATTCGAACCCACGCCCCTTAAGAGACTGGTGCCTAAAACCAGCGCCTTAGACCACTTGGCCACGCTACCGACAGTTTAACTAAACCATGCTCTGGTTAATCATAGCCTTTTTCAAGGAACGCATTTTGTAAAGGCAAAAGTGTGACAGTGGTGGCATTCGAGCCCACGCTGCCGAAGAGACTGGTGCCTAAAACCAGCGCCTTAGACCATTCGGCCACGCCACCGACAGTTTAACTAACGCATGCTCCGGATAATCATAACCTTTTTCGAGGAACGCTTTTGTAAAGGCAAAAGTGTGGCAGCGGTTGGATTCGAACCCATGCCCCCGACGAGACTGGTGCCTAAAACAAGCGTCTTAGACGGCTCGGCAACGCCACCGACAGTTTTGCGCATGCTCCGCTTAATCATAGCCTTTTTTCAGGAACGCATTTTGTAAAAAAAAATGCGGCAGCGGTGGGATTCGAACCCACGCCCCCGAAGAGACTGGTGCCTAAAACAAGCGTCTTAAACGGCTCGGCCATGCTACCGCCAGTTTTGCGCATGCCCCGCTTAATCATAGCCTTTTTAAAGGAACGTTTTTTTAAAGGAAAAGTGTGGCAGTGGTGGGATTCGAACCCACGCCCCCGAAGAGACTGGCGCCTAAAACCAGCGCCTTAGACCACTCGGCCACGCTACCGACAGTTTAACTAACGCGTGATCCGGTTAATCATAGCCTTTTTCAAGGAACGCATTTTATAAAGGCAAAAGTGTGGTAGCGGTGGGATTCGAACCCACGCCCCCGAAGAGACTGGTGCCTAAAACCAGCGCCTTAGACCACTCGGCCACGCTACCTAATGTTTAACTAACGCATGCTCCGGTTAATCATAGCCTTTTTAGAGGAACGCATTTTGTAAAGGCAAAAGTGTGGCAACGGTGGGATTCGAACCCACGCCCCCGAAGAGACTGGTGCCTAAAACCAGCGCCTTAGACCACTCGGCTACGCTACCGACAGTTTAACTAACGCATGCTCCAGTTAATCATAGCCTTTTTCAAGGAAAACTGTGGCAGCGGTAGGATTCAACTCACGCCCCCAAAGAGACTGGCGCCTAAAACCAGCGCCTTAGACCACTCGGCCACGCTACCGACAGTTTAACTAACGCGTGCTCCAGTTAATCATAGCCTTTTTCAAGGAACGCATTTTGTAAAGGCAAAAGTGTGGCAGCGGTGGGATTCGAACCCACGCCCCCGAAGAGACTGGTGCCTAAAACCAGCGCCTTAGACCACTCGGCCACGCTACCGACAGTTCAATTAACGCGTGCTCCAGTTAATCATAGCCTTTTTCAAAGAACGCATTTTGTAAAGGCAAAAGTGTGACAGTGATGGGATTCGAGCCCACGGCTCCGAAAAGACTGGTGCCTAAAACCAGCGCCTTAGACCACTCGGCCACGCTACCGACAGTTCAACAAACGCATGCTCCGGTTAATCATAGCCTTTTTCAAAGAACGCATTTTGTAAAGGCAAAAGTGTGACAGTGGTGGGATTCGAGCCCACGCAGCCGTAGGGACTGGTGCCTAAATCCAGCACCTTAGACCACTCGGCCACGCCACCGACAGTTTAACTAACGCACTCCGGTTATTCATAGCCTTTTTCGAGGAACGCATTTTGTAAAGGAGAAAGTGTGGCAGCGGTAGGCTTCGAACCTACGCCCCCGAAGAGACTGGTGCCTAAAACCAGCGCCTTAGACCACTCGGCCACGCTATCGACAGTTTACCTAACGCATGCTCCGCTTAATCATAGCCTTTTTCAAGGAACGTAGTTTTTAAAAGTAAAAGAGTGGCAGCGGTGGGATTCAAACCCACGCCCCCGAAGATACTTGTGCCTAAAACCAGCGCCTTAGACCACTCGGCCACGCTACCGACAGTTTAACTATCGCATGCTCCGGTTAATTATAGCCTTTTTCAAGGAACGCATTTTGTAAAGGCAAAAGTGTCACAGTGGTGGGATTAGAACCCACGCCCCCAAAGAGACTGGTGCCTAAAACCAGCGTCTTAGACGGCTCGGCCACGCTACCGCCTGTTTCACGCATGCTCCGCTTAATCATAGCCTTTTTGAAGGAATGTTTTGTTAAGGAAAAATGTGGCAGCGGTGGGATTCGAACCCACGCCCCCGAAGAGACTGGTGCCTAAAACCAGCGCCTTAGACCACTCGGCCACGCTACCGACAGTTCAACTAACGCGTGATCCAGTTAATCGTAGCCTTTTTCAAGGAAAGTATTTTGTAAAGGCAAAAGTGTGGCAGCGGTGGGATTCGAACCCACGCCCCCGAAGAGACTGGTGCCTGAAACCAGCGCCTTAGACCACTCGGCCACGCTACCGACAGTTTAACAAACGCATGCTCCGGTTAATCATAGCCTTTTTAGAGGAACGCATTTTGTAAAGGCAAAAGTGGGGCAGCGGTTGGATTCGAACCCACGCCCCCGAAGAAACTGGTGCCTAAAACCAGCGCCTTACACCACTCGGCCACGCTACCGGCAGTTTAAGTAACACACGCTCCAGTTAATCATAGCCTTTTTCAAGGAAAAGTGTGGCAGCGGTAGGATTCAAACCCACGTCCCCAAAGAGACTGGTGCCTAAAACCAGCGCCTTAGACCACTCGGCCACGCTACCAACAGTTTAACTAACGCGTGCTCCAGTTAATCATAGCCTTTTTCAAGGAACGAATTTTGTAAAGGCAAAATTGTGGCAGCGTTTGGATTTGAACCCACGCCCCCGAAGAGACTGGTGCCTAAAACCAGCGCCTTTGACCACTCGGCCACGCTACCGACAGTTTAACTAACGCATGCTCTGGTTAATCATAGCCTTTTTCAAGCAACGCATTTTGTAAAGGCAAAAGTGTGACAGTAGTGGGATTCGAACCGACACCCCGAAGAGACTGGTGCCTCAAACCAGCGCCTTAGACCACTCGGCCACGCTACCGACAGTTTAACTAACGCGTGCTCCCGTTAATCATATCCTTTTTCAAGGAACGCATTTTGTAAAAGCAAAAGTGTGGCAGCGGTGGGATTCGAACCCACGCTCCCGAAGAGACTGGTGCCTAAAACCAGCGCCTTAGACCACTCGGCCACGCTACCGACAGTTTAACTAACGCATGCTCCGGTTAATCATAGCCTTTTTCAAAGAACGCATTTTGTAAAGGCAAAAGTGTGACAGTGGTGGGATTCGAGCCCACGCCACTGAAGGGGCTGGTGCCTAAAACCAGCGCCTTAGACCACTCGGCCACGCTACCGACAGTTTAACTAACGCATGGCCTGGTTAATCATAGCCTTTTTAGAGGAACGAATTTTGTAAAGGCAAAATTGTGGCAGCGTTTGGATTTGAACCCACGCCCCCGAAGAGACTGGTGCCTAAAACCAGCGCCTTTGACCACTCGGCCACGCTACCGACAGTTTAACTAACGCATGCTCCGGTTAATCATAGCCTTTTTCAAAGAACGCATTTTGTAAAGGCAAAAGCGTGGCAGCGGTGGGATGCGAACCCACGCCCCAGAAGAGACTGGTGCCTAAAACCAGCGCCTTAGACCACTCGGCCACGCTACCGACAGTTTAACTAATGCATGCTCCGGTTAATCATGGCCTTTTTCAAGGAACGGATTTTGTAAAGGCAAAAGTGTGGCAGCGGTGGGATTCGAACCCACGCCCCCGAAGAGACTGGTGCCTAAAACCAGCGCCTTAGACCACTCGGCCACGCTACCGACAGTTTAACTAACGCATGCTCCGGTTAATCATAGCCTTTTTCAAGGAACGCATTTTGTAAAGGCAAAAGTGTGGCAGCGGTGGAATTCGAACCCACGCTCCCGAAGGGACTGGTGCCTTAAACCGGCGCCTTAGACCACTCGGCCACGCAACCTACAATTTTGCGCGTCCTCCGCTTAATCATAGCCTTTTTCAATGATGATGATGAACAAACTTTAATTACCAGAAAGGTCCTCTTCTTCTTTCAGGTGCGAGAGAAGGGAGGACCAAACGTAGGCGACGGCCATGATCCCATGGGCCCTGGCAGCGTCTTCGGCCTGCCGTATTAAGCGGGCTTGTAATTGAGAGTCAGAGCTGAGGAGCGCGGCACCCCATCCACTACCGTCTGGAAATTCGCCTCTCATGGGGGCCTGCGGGCATGCCCATAAAATGTGGCTCAAGTCCGCCTTGTTGTGGCAAAATTTGCACTTGTCCAAATGAAGTTGCGGCACGCAGCGGTTCCTAGTTACCGGACTAGGAAACGTGTGGGTCTTGAGCAGGCGCCACGCCCCCGCCTGTCCTTTGTTCAATGACGAGTGTGCGGGAGGATAATTTTCCTGCTTAGCCTGTAATACTGTGTAATATCTCAGTAAGTGGTCATCCGCTCAAATCTCTCATCGTCCTCCCCGTTCGACCAGGGCAATCCAGAGGCTCGGTCTGTAAGTCCTCGAGCTGTCTGGTGTGCAGCCTCATTGCCGGGCAAGGAGGAGTGAGCGGGTGCCCAGACTATTTCTATTGTTTGTTGGTCTTTGCATCCAACCAATATTCTTGAAGCTATTTGGGATATTCGCCCTCGTGCAAAGTTTCTCACAGCCGTCTGCTAGTCGCTAACAATGAGTGAAGTCGAGGTGGATGCTATGACCATTGCAATAGCTGCTTCCTCCGGCTCTTCTGCAAAGCTCGTTCCCACCGAGCCGCTGACCTTATGATTTCCTTTGTAGTCCACTACTGCTATAGTCAAGTTGTCATTTCCTTTGTATTTGGCCGCGTCTACGTATGTTGTTTTCGGTAAATCTTTTACGTTGTTATGTATATTTTTCGCTTTCAGCTCTCCTTGCTTTGTGATGTTCGGGGTGCATGTTTTTAGGAATCGGTAATATTACTAAACATTTCCAGATTTTACACGGGATACCCTTTTTGGCGCCAAATTGATTTGCGTAGTTTATACCCAGTTCCTCTAGTATAGCTCTACCTGTTTTACTCTACGTTAGTCTTTCATATTGTGCGATTTTTTGAGCTTCTATAAGCTCTTCTGATGTGTTGTGAAGCCCTAATTGAAGTAATTTATCATTAGCTGTAGTAATTGGAAGTCCGATCGCCTGTTTGAAAACTCGTCTAATGATTTTGTCAATCTTTTCTCTCTCGGCCACTTGCAGTCTGAGGTACGGAATCACATATACAATACGACTTATGACAAAAGCCTGTACCAGTCTTATCATATTATTTTCCTTCATACCATAGTGCCGGTTTGCAATTCGTTTAAGTAGACGCATAGTTTGTTGCGCACTGGTTTCAAGTATTCTAATCGCCTCTCCGTTGTGCCCGTTTGAGCTGATTCGGAGTCCCAGAAATCTTATGCTTTCGACCGTAGGTGTTTGCGTTTCTCCAACAAAGACTTTAATGTTAGGTTTTTCCTGGATGCTTTTCCGACCCCTACATGTCGGGTTATAGAACAGAAGTTCCGATTTTTCCGGTGAACATTGTAATCCTGTATGGATGGCATATTCTTCTACAACATTCACTGCTGTCTGTAAAGTTTCCTCTATGTATCCGTCACTACCCTCTGCTACCCATAAGGTAATGTCATCTGTATAGAGGCTATGGTGGAGTCCTGGAATTTCCTTCAGTCTGGTAGGGAGACCTATCATGGCCACGTTAAAAAGAAAGGGGGATTGGACAGAGCCTTGCGGCGTACCTCTACTGCCCAGACTAAACTCTTGGGATTCTGCTTCGCCTAGTATTATTCTTGCAGTCCGGTCAGTTAAAGAGTGTTTTATATAATCGTATACTCTTTTTTCTACCCCTCACGCTTGAAGATTGGCAAGTATAGCTTTATGGGATGTATTATCGAATGCCCTTTTAAGATCTAGGCCAACTATTACCTTTGTGTCGTGTGTATTGAGACCCGAATCAATTATTTGGTGTCTAATCTTAAGCATAATGTCCTGTGTAGACAGTTTCGCTCTGAAGCCTACCATCGTATGAGGAAAGAGCTCATTGTCTTCCATATAATTTGACAGGCGAGTTAGGATGACATGCTCTAATAACTTTCCTATGCAGGACGTCAGGGAAATAGGCCTAAGATTATCAAGATCTAGTTTCTTGCCTGGCTTGGGAATCATTTTGATTGTTGCCGTTTTCCATTGCTTCTGTATCTCACCTTTTTCCCAACACTTGTTCATATATTCGGTGAGAGCTGTGATAGATTTGTCGTCTAAGTTTCTGAGCGTTTTATTCGTGATCCCATTGGGACCCGGGGCTGATGTTGTGCTCAGTTTCATTCGTTCCGATCGTACCTCAGCCTCTAATATGGGTCGGTCTAGGGAATCATTTTCCTTACCTTTGTACGAGCTCAATTGCTCTTTGGTTGCATCCCCAATGTATCTCTGTCTGATTTCTTCAATCAGTTCTTCCTTCGTGCCTTTGTATTTACGGACAAGTCTAATAAAGTTTTGTTGTTGTGCTGTCTTGCTCGCTTCCGAGTCTATCAGACATCTTAACAGGTTCCATGTTTTAGAGAGACTTATTTGTTTTTCCATCGCATCACACTTTTCCTCCTATTGTTGTCTGCACAGTTGCTCCGCGCACTTCTCAATATCTTTACTGACGGTGGCTATACTTTTTCTAAGGCGTTTGTTGTGTTTTTGTGTTTTCCACCGTTTTTCTAGGCTCTTTTTTGCCTCCCACATATGTAGGAGCTTACTGTCTGTGCTTTCTAGTCCTTCTGTTTTTGGTATGGTCTTAGTTGCGATTTGAATATTTTGCTTAAGGTTCCCTAGCCATTCATCTAAGTCTTCGATTACATCGCATGCTTCCTTCTCTCTGACTTTTCTAAAGCTATCCCAGTCAACCATCCTTAATTCTTTGCCTTCTCTTTTACGTGGACCTGCTTTAAATGTGGTCTCAATTATATAGTGGTCACTGCCCATATTTTCTTGTGTATTAAGCCAATAAGGTTCGATGATATTCTTAGTAAACGTGAGGTCGGGAGACGTGTCTTTGGATACGCTGTTTCCAATCCTAGTTGGGAAAAGGGGGTCGGTTATTAACGTAAGGCCCTCCTGTTGGGCGTCGATCCAGAGGTTTCTACCTTTGATGTTTTCTTTGTCATAACCCCATGCCGGATGCAACGCGTTGAAATCTCCTACTATAACCAATGCTTGATTTTTAGTAATGCTGATCGTTTTTCTCAAAAGTGACCTAAATTTGGTTTTTTGTCTAGGGCGGCTATAGACATTTAATATGAATAGACTTTCACCACTTTTCTGCGATAGAACTAACTCAACAAGAACATGATCGACATCGCAGATTTCTGTATCATGTTCTATCACCGTGAGATTTCTTCGCACTAGGGTTGTTACGGACGTTTTTTCATCAGGGGTACCATAGGATTTGTAATTCGACAATTTAGCCATTCCTCCAGTTTCCTGTAAGGTGATGACGTCTGGTACCTCCTTTCCGTTTAGGAACTGTTGTAAGTTACCCCGTTTCCGGCGATACCCATGACAGTTCCACTGCCAAATTTTATACTGATTATGTCGTGCCATGTCTAGTCGTCCCCTGCGATTTAGATTACTTCGGTCGTAGTCGGCCGGTTGTAGGGTTTAGTAGTAGTTTTAACCGGGCCTGCTCCTATAGACCTCAAATCTGTTTGTGTGTTTTCCACCAGCGTTAGTCGATTTTCCATGCTGTCTATTCTTTGTTTTATTTCTACGAGCTGCATCTGCAATCCTGCGAATTGTTGTTGCATTACCTTAGTAAGTTCTTGGAGCATATTCTCGACTTTCTTTTCCAGGGTTTTTGAGAGGTCTTCATTTTCTACAGGAGATATTTCCTCTGCTCTTCGTTTCGCTGCGTGCACTCCTGACTCCTGTGCAGGCGCTGGAGTTAAAATTCGACTACACGATGCTATGGAGCTACTTGACTCGCGCAGCAGATTTTGCCTAAGTTTAGCGTTCTTTTTCTTTAGTTGCTTTATTTCGTCCCTCTGTTTCGCGTTTTCACGGGTGAGTTGCTCTCGTATTTTCTTAATATAGTTTAGCTCTTGACCTAGGGTGGACCCTTCTGCCACAACCTCAGGCAAACTCCCAGACCAGAGAGACTGCCCTGTTACCTCGCCCACCCAGCTCACCATTTATTGACTGCCCCGACCGCCGCCAGGACCCTCGTGGGACTGTCCTTGAGGTGATGTCGTTGCTCTTGTCTTGGATTTGGCCCGTGACCTGAATCTGTGTTGACGAGTGGACCTTGATCTGGATGTGCATCCGGGTTCGTGTTGAGTCCCTTTTCTTCCCCCTTCGGCGAGTCGCGGAAAGGAGCTGGAACGATCTCTGCATCGTCCCCCTCAGTCCTTGGTGGCGTTGCTATTCTCCTCCGTTGGATTTTTTGGTGAATATTCTTCCCTCCATGCCTGTGTTGCGCTAGTGTTCGACAAAATCTTCATTTCTCTTCGTTCATCGCCTTGTTGTTGTTCCTTTTCCCACCATCTTTTCTTCAAAAGGTACGGGGTCCTAAACCGTTCTTTGCATTTTTTGTCCCCTGTAAGATGACCTTTCCCGCAAAGGCTACACCTAGGGACGCACTGGTGGTTTTTAGTTGGATTGAGCACCCCACAACCACGGCATTTCTTGCTGTCAGGCTGTGGGCAGACATCCGCTCGATGTGCAATTCGACCACAAGTAGTGCATGTTTCATATGGCTTCTTGTATAGGAAGCACATATATTCGGCACCACGGTAGTATACAAAATACTTCACAAACAACCCTTCGAAAACAATTACCACTGAGTCCGTAAGTTCCATACGTCGTGCATGTAGAATCGTCGGGTTCCTCTGATTGACCAAGCTTTTTTCTATGTCTTCTTGATTATCATACTTCGGTATTCCGTGGATAACCCCTTTGGATGTGTTTTCTGGTGCTGTTACATAAGCGGCTGTAGCATAGCTCTTGTCATTGATCATAATTTCCTTGATGTTGCTGTATTCCTTCGCATTGGCCAGACTAGGTGTGCTCATGATCATGGTATTTTGTCGCATGTTGATTCTGAGAGTATCTTCCCCAGCGATGTCAGGCTGTACTTTTGCCGCTCGTGGAACACAGTCTCTTATGAGCGCTAGACTCTGTCGCGTCAAGTACAGACCTCCTCCTGGGCGTATTACAACCTTGTAATCGTCTTCTGGTAGTTGCGGTTCTTTTGGCACTGGCCGGCGATGCAAAAAATCCTTAAACCTCCGAGACGCCTCCATGGACGCACCTCCCGCGTTCGTGGCTGGTTCCGCATTTCTCTTGTCTTTTGCCTTCTTGCGTCGTTCATGGGCCACAACCCATCCTTGAGTGTCGTTGTACTCTTGGGAGACAGCGTCTCCCCCTCAACTTCCACAACATCCATTTCGCAGGCTTCGAAAAAGCCGGGGGCCTGGCTTGTCGCCTAGTTGCCAGCGCGTCGATGGCACTGCGTCGGCACTGCGATGGCGTAGCTAGGGTGACGTCGTTGTGGAAACTTAAAAGAAGTGTCACGGCTCAAAAAAGTAGGCCCACCTGGTATATCCTGGCATCGGACGAATCGGGTGATCGTCTGGCGACAGCTGTGCTGGTCTTGAATCCCGTGGTTGTCCTTATTCAGCCGCGAAAGTGAAAAAAAAATACCGCCATATCCACGAAGTGAATGATGATGAGTGGGCGAAGCTTCGGAGGTAAACCTGGTAAACCATGAATCCTCTGTACATTTTGCCCCCTTGATTTTATTACATCGCTCCCCCTAGCGTACGTCGCCGCACTAAATCGAACGATTGCCTTCAACCAATGACACGCGCCATATGTGACACCATTCCTATTTTATACGATCTCGCGTCTTTCATCAACTACAAGTACCGCTTTCTAGTTTATAACATCTTGCATCTTTTCATCATCAGCTACAAGTACCACCATCTAGTAAACACTACAAGAACTAAACGAGAGGTGGCTACATACAGGAGACGGTACCGCCATCTAGTGAACACTGCAAGAACTAAACTAGAGGTGGCTACATACAGGGGACGGTACCACCTTCTAGTGAACACTGCAAGAACTAAACTAGAGGTGGCTACATACAGGCTACTGGGGACGCACAGCCTACGCCCTAAGGAGCTTCGCCCCTAAAACTGGCAGAGCCCATTCGAGAGGCGTCCGAGTGGCTCAGCCCCCTAGCGGCCAACCCTAGCCTTTTTCAAGGAACGTTTTTTTAAAAGGAAAAGTATGGCAGCGGTGGGATTCAAACCCACGCCCCCGAAGAGACTGGTGCCTAAAACCAGCGCCTTACACCACTCGGCCACGCTACCGACAGTTTAACTAACGCATGCTCCGGTTAATCATAGCCTTTTTCAAGGAACGTATTTTTTAAAAGGAAAAGTGTGGCAGCGGTAGGATTCAAACCCACGCCCCCGAAGAGACTGGTGCCTAAAACCAGCGCCTTAGACCACTCGGCAACGCTACCGACAGTTTAACTAACGCGTGCTCCAGTTAATCATAGCCTTTTTCAAGGAACGAATTTTGTAAAGGCAAAAGTGTGGCAGCGGTGGTAGTCGAACCCACGCCCTTGAAGAGACTGGTGCCTAAAACCAGCGCCTTAGACCACTCGGCCACGCTACCGACAGTTTAACTAACGCATGCTCCGGTTAATCATAGCCTTTTTCAAGGAACGCATTTTGTAAAGGCAAAAGTGTGACAGTAGTGGGATTCGAACCGACACCCCGAAGAGACTGATGCCTTAAACCAGCGCCTTAGACCACTCGGCCACGCTACCGACAGTTTAACTAACGCGTGCTCCCGTTAATCATATCCTTCTTCAAGGAACGCATTTTGTAAAAGCAAAAGTGTGGCAGCGGTGGGATTCGAACCCACGCCCCCGAAGAGACTGGTGCCTAAAACCAGCGCCTTAGACCACTCGGCCACGCTGCCAACAGTTTAACTAACGCATGCTCCGGTTAATCATAGCCTTTTTCAAGGAACGCATTTTGTAAAGGCAAAAGTGTGACAGTGGTGGGATTCGAACCCACGCCCCCGAATAGACTGGTGCCTAAACCTGCGCCTTAGACCACTCGGCCACGCTACCGACAGTTTAACTAACGCATGCTCCGGTTAATCATAGCCTTTCTCAAAGAACGCAATTTGTAAAGGCGGAAGTGTGACAGTGGTGGGATTCGAGCCCACGCCGCTGAAAGAACTGGTGCCTAAAACCAGCGCCTTAGACCACTCGGCCACGCCACCGACAATTTAACTAACGCATGCTCCGGTTAATGATAGCATTTTTCGAGGAACGCATTTTGTAAAGGTAAAAGTGTGGCAGCGGTTGGATTCGAACCCATGCCCCCGAAGAGACTGGTGCCTAAAACCAGTGCCTTAGACCACTCGGCCACGCTACCGACAGTTTAACTAACGCATGCTCCGGTTAATCATAGCCTTTTTCAAGGAACGCAATTTGTAAAGACAAACGTGTGGCAGCGGTGGGATTCGAGCCCACGCCCCCGAAGAGACTGGTGCCTAAAACCAGCGCCTTAGACCACTCGGCCACGCTACCGACAGTCTAACTAACGCATGCTCCGGTTAATCATAGCCTTTTTCAAGGAACGCATTTTGTAAAGGCAAAAGTGTGGCAGAGGTGGGCTTCGAACCCACACCCCCGAAGAGACTGGTGCCTAAAACCAGCGCCTTAGACCACTCGGCCACGCTACCGACAGTTTAACTCACGCATGCTCCGGTTAATCATAGCCTTCTTCAAGGAACGCATTTTGGAAAGGCAAAAGTGTGGCAGCGGTGGGATTCGAACCCACGCCCCTGAAGAGACTGGTGCCTAAATCCAGCGCCTTAGACCACTTGGCCACGCTACCGACAGTTTAACTAAAGCATGCTCTGGTTAATCATAGCCTTTTTCAAGGAACGCATTTTGTAAAGGCAAAAGTGTGACAGTGGTGGCATTCGAGCCCACGCTGCCGAAGAGACTGGTGCCTTAAACCAGCGCCTTAGACCATTCGGCCACGCCACCGACAGTTTAACCAACGCATGCTCTGTATAATCATAACCTTTTTCGAGGAACGCTTTTGTAAAGGCAAAAGTGTGGCAGCGGTTGGATTCGAACCCATGCCACCGACGAGACTGGTGCCTAAAACAAGCGTCTTAGACGGCTCGGCCACGCCACCGACAGTTTTAGGCATGCTCCGGTTAATCATAGCCTTTTTCAAGGAACGCATTTTGTAAAGGCAAAAGTGTGGCGTCGGTGGGATTCGAACCCACGCCCCCGAAGAGACTGGTGCCTAAAACAAGCGCCTAGGACCACTCGGCCACGCTACCGACAGTTTAACTAACGCATGCTCCGGTTAATCATAGCCTTTTTCAAGGAAAACAATTTGTAAAGACAAACGTGTGGCAGCGGTGGGCTTCGAACCCACGCCCCCGAAGAGACTGGTGCCTAAAACCAGCGCCTTAGACCACTCGGCCACGCTACCGACAGTTTAACTCACGCATGCTCCGGTTAATCATAGCCTTTTTCAAGGAACGCATTTTGGAAAGGCAAAAGTGTGGCAGCGGTGGGATTCGAACCCACGCCCCTTAAGAGACTGGTGCCTAAAACCAGCGCCTTAGACCACTTGGCCACGCTACCGACAGTTTAACTAAAGCATGCTCTGGTTAATCATAGCCTTTTTCAAGGAACGCATTTTGTAAAGGCAAAAGTGTGACAGTGGTGGCATTCGAGCCCACGCTGCCGAAGAGACTGGTGCCTAAAACCAGCGCCTTAGACCATTCGGCCACGCCACCGACAGTTCAATTAACGCATGCTCCAGTTAATCATAGCCTTTTTCAAAGAACGCATTTTGTAAAGGCAAAAGTGTGACAGTGATGGGATTCGAGCCCACGGCTCCGAAAAGACTGGTGCCTAAAACCAGCGCCTTAGACCACTCGGCCACGCTACCGACAGTTCAACAAACGCATGCTCCAGTTAATCATAGCCTTTTTCAAAGAACGTATTTTGTAAAGGCAAAAGTGTGACAGTGGTGGGATTCGAGCCCACGAAGCCGTAGGGACTGGTGCCTAAAACCAGCACCTTAGACCACTCGGCCACGCTGCCAACAGTTTAACTAACGCATGCTCCGGTTAATCATAGCCTTTTTCAAAGAACGCATTTTGCAAAGGCAAAAGTGTGACAGTGGTGGGATTCGAGCCCACGCCACTGAAGGGGCTGGTGCCTAAAATCAGCGCCTTAGACCACTCGGCCACGCTGCCAACAGTTTAACTAACGCATGCTCCGGTTAATCATAGCCTTTTTCAAAGAACGCATTTTGCAAAGGCAAAAGTGTGACAGTGGTGGGATTCGAGCCCACGCCACTGAAGGGGCTGGTGCCTAAAATCAGCGCCTTAGACCACTCGGCCACGCTACCGACAGTTTAACTAACGCATGCTCCGGTTAATCATAGCCTTTTTCAAGGAACGCATTTTGTAAAGGCAAAAGTGTGACAGAGGTGGGCTTCGAACCCACGCCCCCGAAGAGACTGGTGCCTAAAACCAGTGCCTTAGACCACTCGGCCACGCTACCGACAGTTTAATTCACGCATGCTCCGGTTAATCATAGCCTTTTTCAAGGAACGCATTTTGGAAAGGCAAAAGTGTGGCAGCGGTGGGATTCGAACCACACGCCCCTTAAGAGACTGGTGCCTAAAACCAGCGCCTTAGACCACTTGGCCACGCTACCGACAGTTTAACTAAAGCATGCTCTGGTTAATCATAGCCTTTTTCAAGGAACGCATTTTGTAAAGGCAAAAGTGTGACAGTGGTGGCATTCGAGCCCACGCTGCCGAAGAGACTGGTGCCTAAAACCAGCGCCTTAGACCATTCGGCCACGCCACCGACAGTTTAACTAACGCATGTTCCGGATAATCATAACCTTTTTCGAGGAACGCTTTTGTAAAGGCAAAAGTGTGGCAGCGGTTGGATTCGAACCCATGCCCCCGACGAGACTGGTGCCTAAAACAAGCGTCTTAGACGGCTCGGCCACGCCACCGACAGTTTTGCGCATGCCCCGCTTAATCATAGCCTTTTTCCAGGAACGCATTTTGTAAAGGAAAAATGCGGCAGCGGTGGGATTCGAACCCATGCCCCCGAAGAGACTGGTGCCTAAAACAAGCGTCTTAAACGGCTCGGCCATGCTACCGCCAGTTTTGCGCATGCCCCGCTTAATCATAGCCTTTTTGAAGGAACGTTTTTTTAAAGGAAAAGGTTGGCAGTGGTGGGATTCGAGCCCACGCCCCCGAAGAGACTGGTGCCTAAAACCAGCGCCTTAGACCACTCGGCCACGCTACCGACAGTTTAACTAACGCGTGATCCGGTTAATCATAGCCTTTTTCAAGGAACCCATTTTATAAAGGCAAAAGTGTGGTAGCGGTGGGATTCGAACCCACGCCCCCGAAGAGACTGGTGCCTAAAACCAGCGCCTTAGACCACTCGGCCACGCTACCGACAGTTTAACTAACGCATGCTCCAGTTAATCATAGCCTTTTTCAAGGAAAACTGTGGCAGCGGTAGGATTCAACCCACGCCCCCAAAGAGACTGGCGCCTAAAACCAGCGCCTTAGACCACTCGGCCACGCTACCGACAGTTTAACTAACGCGTGCTCCAGTTAATCATAGCCTTTTTCAAGGAACGCATTCTGTAAAGGCAAAAGTGTGGCAGCGGTGGGATTCGAACCCACGCCCCCGAAGAGACTGGTGCCTAAAACCAGCGCCTTAGACCACTCGGCCACGCTACCGACAGTGCAATTAACGCATGCTCCAGTTAATCATAGCCTTTTTCAAAGAACGCATTTTGTAAAGGCAAAAGTGTGACAGTGATGGGATTCGAGCCCACGGCTCCGAAAAGACTGGTGCCTAAAACCAGCGCCTTAGACCACTCGGCCACGCTACCGACAGTTCAACAAACGCATGCTCCGGTTAATCATAGCCTTTTTCAAAGAACGCATTTTGTAAAGGCAAAAGTGTGACAGTGGTGGGATTCGAGCCCACGCCGCCGTAGGGACTGGTGCCTAAATCCAGCACCTTAGACCACTCGGCCACGCCACCGACAGTTTAACTAACGCGTGCTCTCGTTAATCATATCCTTCTTCAAGGAACGCATTTTGGAAAGGCAAAAGTGTGGCAGCGGTGGGATTCGAACCCACGCCCCTGAGGAGACTGGTGCCTAAAACCAGCGCCTTAGACCACTTGGCCACGCTACCGACAGTTTAACTAAAGCATGCTCTGGTTAATCATAGCCTTTTTCAAGGAACGCATTTTGTAAAGGCAAAAGTGTGACAGTGGTGGCATTCGAGCCCACGCTGCCGAAGAGACTGGTGCCTAAAACCAGCGCCTTAGACCATTCGGCCACGCCACCGACAGTTTAACTAACGCATGCTCTGGATAATCATAACCTTTTTCGAGGAACGCTTTTGTAAAGGCAAAAGTGTGGCAGCGGTTGGATTCGAACCCATGCCACCGACGAGACTGGTGCCTAAAACAAGCGTCTTAGACGGCTCGGCCACGCCACCGACAGTTTTACGCATGCTCCGCTTAATCATAGCCTTTTTCCAGGAACGCATTTTGTAAAAGAAAAATGTGGCAGCGGTGGGATTCGAACCCATGCCCCCGAAGAGACTGGTGCCTAAAACAAGCGTCTTAAACGGCTCGGCCATGCTACCGCCAGTTTTGCGCATGCTCCGCTTAATCATAGCCTTTTTGAAGGAACGTTTTTTTAAAGGAAAGGTGTGGCAGCGGTGGGATTCGAACCCTCGCCCCGGAAGAGACTGGTGCCTAAAATTAGCGCCTTAGACCACTCGGCCACGCTACCGACAGTTTAACTAACGCGTGATCCGGTTAATCATAGCCTTTTTCAAGGAACGCATTTTGTAAAGGCAAAAGTGTGGCAGCGGTGGGATTCGAACCCACGCCCCCGAAGAGACTGGTGCCTAAAACCAGCGCCTTAGACCATTCGGCCACGCTACCTACTGTTTAACTAACGCATGCTCCGGTTAATCATAGCCTTTTTAGAGGAACGCATTTTGTAAAGGCAAAAGTGTGGCAGCGGTGGGATTCGAACCCACGCCCCCGAAGAGACTGGTGCCTAAAACCAGCGCCTTAGACCACTCGGCCACGCTACCGACAGTTTAACTAACGCATGCTCCAGTTAATGATAGCCTTTTTCAAGGAAAACTGTGGCAGCGGTAGGATTCAAACCCACGCCCCCAAAGAGACTTGCGCCTAAAACCAGCGCCTTAGACCACTCGGCCACGCTACCGACAGTTTAACTAACGCGTGCTCCAGTTAATGATAGCCTTTTTGAAGGAACGCATTTTGTAAAGGCAAAAGTGTGGCAGCGGTGGGATTCGAACCCACGCCCCCGAAGTGACTGGTGCCTAAAACCAGCGCCTTAGACCACTCGGCCACGCTACCGACAGTTCAATTAACGCATGCTCCAGTTAATCATAGCCTTTTTCAAAGAACGCATTTTGTAAAGGCAAAAGTGTGACAGTAGTGGGATTCGAGCCCACGGCTCCGAAGAGACTGGTGCCTGAAACCAGCGCCTTAGACCACTCGGCCACGCTACCGACAGTTCAACAAACGCATGCTCCGGTTAATCATAGCCTTTTTCAAAGAACGCATTTTGTAAAGGCAAAAGTGTGACAGTGGTGGGATTCAACCCACACCCCCAAAGAGACTGGCGCCTAAAACCAGCGCCTTAGACCACTCGGCCACGCTACCGACAGTTTAACTAACGCGTGCTCCAGTTAATCATAGCCTTTTTCAAGGAACGCATTTTGTAAAGGCAAAAGTGTGGCAGCGGTGGGATTCGAACCCACGCCCCCGAAGAGACTGGTGCCTAAAACCAGCGCCTTAGACCACTCGGCCACGCTACCGACAGTTCAATTAACGCATGCTCCAGTTAATCATAGCCTTTTTCAAAGAACGCATTTTGTAAAGGCAAAAGTGTGACAGTGATGGGATTCGAGCCCACGGCTCCGAAAAGACTGGTGCCTAAAACCAGCGCCTTAGACCACTCGGCCACGCTACCGACAGTTCAACAAACGCATGCTCCGGTTAATCATAGCCTTTTTCAAAGAACGCATTTTGTAAAGGCAAAAGTGTGACAGTGGTGGGATTCGAGCCCACGCAGCCGTAGGGACTGGTGCCTAAATCCAGCACCTTAGACCACTCGGCCACGCCACCGACAGTTTAACTAACGCATGCTCCGGTTAATCATAGCCTTTTTCGAGGAACGCATTTTGTAAAGGAGAAAGTGTGGCAGCGGTAGGCTTCGAACCCACGCCCCCGAAGAGACTGGTGCCTAAAACCAGCGCCTTAGACCACTCGGCCACGCTATCGACAGTTTACCTAACGCATGCTCCGCTTAATCATAGCCTTTTTCAAGGAACGTAGTTTTTAAAAGTAAAAGAGTGGCAGCGGTGGGATTCAAACCCACGCCCCCGAAGATACTGGTGCCTAAAACCAGCGCCTTAGACCACTCGGCCACGCTACCGACAGTTTAACTATCGCATGCTCCGGTTAATTATAGCCTTTTTCAAGGAACGCAATTTGTAAAGGCAAAAGTGTCACAGTGGTGGGATTAGAACCCACGCCCCCAAAGAGACTGGTGCCTAAAACCAGCGTCTTAGACGGCTCGGCCACGCTACCGCCTGTTTCACGCATGCTCCGCTTAATCATAGCCTTTTTGAAGGAACGTTTTTTAAGGAAAATTGTGGCAGCGGTGGGATTCGAACCCACGCCCCCGAAGAGACTGGTGCCTAAAACCAGCGCCTTAGACCACTCGGCCACGCTACCGACAGTTCAACTAACGCGTGATCCGGTTAATCGTAGCCTTTTTCAAGGAAAGCATTTTGAAAAGGCAAAAGTGTGGCAGCGGTGGGATTCGAACCCACGCCCCCGAAGAGACTGGTGCCTGAAACCAGCGCCTTAGACCACTCGGCCACGCTACCGACAGTTTAACTAACGCATGCTCCGGTTAATCATAGCCTTTTTAGAGGAACGCATTTTGTAAACGCAAAAGTGGGGCAGCGGTGGGATTCGAACCCACGCCCCCGAAGAAACTGGTGCCTAAAACCAGCGCCTTACACCACTCGGCCACGCTACCGGCAGTTTAAGTAACGCATGCTCCAGTTAATCATAGCCTTTTTCAAGGAAAAGTGTGGCAGCGGTAGGATTCAAACCCACGCCCCCAAAGAGACTGGTGCCTAAAACCAGCGCCTTAGACCACTCGGCCACGCTACCGACAGTTTAACTAACGCGTGCTCCAGTTAATCATAGCCTTTTTCAAGGAACGAATTTTGTAAAGGCAAAATTGTGGCAGCGTTTGGATTTGAACCCACGCCCCCGAAGAGACTGGTGCCTAAAACCAGCGCCTTTGACCACTCGGCCACGCTACCGACAGTTTAACTAACGCATGCTCCGGTTAATCATAGCCTTTTTCAAGGAACGCATTTTGTAAAAGCCAAAGTGTGGCAGCGGTGGGATTCGAACCTACGCCCCCGAAGAGACTGGTGCCTAAAACCAGCGCCTTAGACCACTCGGCCACGCTACCGACAGTTTAACTAACGCATGCTCCGGTTAATCATAGCCTTTTTCAAAGAACGCATTTTGTAAAGGCAAAAGTGTGACAGTGGTGGGATAAGAGTCCATGCCACTGAAGGGGCTGGTGCCTAAAACCAGCGCCTTAGACCACTCGGCCACGCTACCGACAGTTTAACTAACACATGCCCCGGTTAATCATAGCATTTTTAGAGGAACGCATTTTGTAAAGGCAAAGTGTGGCAGGGGTTGGATTCGAGCCCACGCCTCGAAGAGACTGGTGCCTAAAACCAGCGCCTTAGACCACTCGGTCATGCGACCAACAGTTTAACTAATGCATGCTCCAGTTAATCATAGAAGTTTTCAAGAAAAAGTGTGGCAGCAGTAGGATTGAAACCCACGCCCCCAAAGAGACTGGCGCCTCAAACCAGCGCCTTAGACCACTCGGCCACGCTATGGACAGTTTAACTAACGCGTGCTCCAGTTAATCATTGCCTTTTTCAAGGAACGCATTTTGTAAAGGCAAAAGTGTGGCAGCGGTGGGATTCGAACCCACGCCCCCGAAGAGACTGGTGCCTAAAACCAGCGCCTTAGACCACTCGGCCACGCTACCGACAGTTCAACTAACGCATGCTCCGGTTAATCATAGCCTTTTTCAAGGAACGCATTTTGTAAAGGCAAAAGTGTGACAGTGGTGGGATTCGAGCCCACGCCGCCGAAGGGACTGGTGCCTAAAACAAGCGCATTAGACCACTCGGCCACGCTACCGACAGTTTAACTAACGCATGCTCCGGTTAATCATAGCCTTTTTCAAGGAACGCATTTTGTAAAGGCAAAAGTGTGGCGGCGGTGGGATTCGAACCCACGCCCCCGAAGAGACTGGTGCCTAAAACTAGCGCCTTAGACCACTCGGCCACGCTACCTAATGTTTAACTAACGCATGCTCCGGTTAATCATAGCCTTTTTAGAGGAACGCATTTTGTAAAGGCAAAAGTGTGGCAGCGGTGGGATTCGAACCCACGCCCCCGAAGAGACTGGTGCCTAAAACCAGCGCCTTAGACCACTCGGCCACGCTACCGACAGTTTAACTAACGCATGCTCCAGTTAATCATAGCCTTTTTCAAGGAAAACTGTGGCAGTGGTAGGATTCAACCCACGCCCCCAAAGAGACTGGCGCCTAAAACCAGCGCCTTAGACCACTCGGCCACGCTACCGACAGTTTAACTAACGCGTGCTCCAGATAATCATAGCCTTTTTCAAGGAACGCATTTTGTAAAGGCAAAAGTGTGGCAGCGGTGGGATTCGAACCCACGCCCCCGAAGAGACTGGTGCCTAAAACCAGCGCCTTAGACCACTCGGCCACGCTACCGACAGTTCAATTAACGCATGCTCCAGTTAATCATAGCCTTTTTCAAAGAACGCATTTTGTAAAGGCAAAAGTGTGACAGTGATGGGATTCGAGCCCACGGCTCCGAAAAGACTGGTGCCTAAAACCAGCGCCTTAGACCACTCGGCCACGCTACCGACAGTTCAACAAACGCATGCTCCGGTTAATCATAGCCTTTTTCAAAGAACGCATTTTGTAAAGGCAAAAGTGTGACAGTGGTGGGATTCGAGCCCACGCAGCCGTAGGGACTGGTGCCTAAATCCAGCACCTTAGACCACTCGGCCACGCCACCGACAGTTTAACTAACGCATGCTCCGGTTAATCATAGCCTTTTTCAAGGAACGTAGTTTTTAAAAGTAAAAGAGTGGCAGCGGTGGGATTCAAACCCACGCCCCCGAAGAGACTGGTGCCTAAAACCAGCGCCTTAGACCACTCGGCCACGCTATCGACAGTTTAACTATCGCATGCTCCGGTTAATTATAGCCTTTTTCAAGGAACGCATTTTGAAAATGCAAAAGTGTGGCAGCGGTGGGATTCGAACCCACGCCCCCGAAGAGACTGGTGCCTGAAACCAGCGCCTTAGACCACTCGGCCACGCTACCGATAGTTTAACTAACGCATGCTCCGGTTAATCATAGCCTTTTTAGAGGAACGCATTTTGTAAACGCAAAAGTGGGGCAGCGGTGGTATTCGAACCCACGCCCCCGAAGAAACTGGTGCCTAAAACCAGCGCCTTACACGACTCGGCCACGCTACCGGCAGTTTAAGTAACGCATGCTCCAGTTAATCATAGCCTTTTTCAAGGAAAAGTGTGGCAGCGGTAGGATTCAAACCCACGCCCCCAAAGAGACTGGTGCCTAAAACCAGCGCCTTAGACCACTCGGCCACGCTACCGACAGTTTAACTAACGCGTGCTCCAGTTAATCATAGCCTTTTTCAAGGAACGAATTTTGTAAAGGCAAAATTGTGGCAGCGTTTGGATTTGAACCCACGCCCCCGAAGAGACTGGTGCCTAAAACCAGCGCCTTTGACCACTCGGCCACGCTACCGACAGTTTAACTAACGCATGCTCCGGTTAATCATAGCCTTTTTCAAGGAACGCATTTTGTAAAGGCAAAAGTATGACAGTAGTGGGATTCGAACCGACACCCCGAAGAGACTGGTGCCTTAAACCAGCGCCTTAGACCACTCGGCCACGCTACCGACAGTTTAACTAACGCGTGCTCCCGTTAATCATATCCTTTTTAGAGGAACGCATTTTGTAAAAGCAAAAGTGTGGCAGCGGTGGGATTCGAACCTACGCCCCCGAAGAGACTGGTGCCTAAAACCAGCGCCTTAGACCACTTGGCCACGCTACCGACAGTTTAACTAACGCATGCTCCGGTTAATCATAGCCTTTTTCAAAGAACGCATTTTGTAAAGGCAAAAGTGTGACAGTGGTGGGATAAGAGTCCACGCCACTGAAGGGGCTGGTGCCTAAAACCAGCGCCTTAGACCACTCGGCCACGCTACCGACAGTTTAACTAACGCATGCCCCGGTTAATCATAGCCTTTTTAGAGGAACGCATTTTGTAAAGGCAAAGTGTGGCAGGGGTGGGCTTCGAGCCCACGCCTCGAAGAGACTGGTGCCTAAAACCAGCGCCTTAGACCACTCGGCCATGCTACCGACAGTTTAACTAATGCATGCTCCAGTTAATCATAGAAGTTTTCAAGAAAAAGTGTGGCAGCGGTAGGATTGAAACCCACGCCCCCAAAGAGACTGGCGCCTCAAACCAGCGCCTTAGACCACTCGGCCACGCTATGGACAGTTTAACTAACGCGTGCTCCGGTTAATCATAGCCTTTTTCAAGGAACGCATTTTGTAAAGGCAAAAGTGTGACAGTGGTGGGATTCGAGCCCACGCCGCCGAAGGGACTGGTGCCTAAAACCAGCGCCTTAGACCACTCGGCCACGCTACCGACAGTTTAACTAACGCATGCTCCGGTTAATCATAGCCTTTTTCAAGGAACGCATTTTGTAAAGGCAAAAGTGTGGCGGCGGTGGGATTCGAACCCACGCCCCCGAAGAGACTGGTGCCTAAAACCAGCGCCTTAGACCACTCGGCCACGCTACCGACAGTTTAACTAACGCATGCTCTGGTTAATCATAGCCTTTTTCAAAGAACGCATTTTGTAAAGGCAAAAGCGTGGCAGCGGTGGGATGCGAACCCACGCCCCAGAAGAGACTGGTGCCTAAAACCAGCGCCTTAGACCACTCGGCCACGCTACCAACAGTTTAACTAATGCATGCTCCGGTTAATCATAGCCTTTTTCAAGGAACGGATTTTGTAAAGGCAAAAGTGTGGCAGCGGTGGGATTCGAACCCACGCCCCCGAAGAGACTGGTGCCTAAAACCAGCGCCTTAGACCACTCGGCCACGCTACCGACAGTTTAACTAACGCATGCTCCGGTTAATCATAGCCTTTTTCAAGGAACGCATTTTGTAAAGGCAAAGGTGTGGCAGCGGTGGGATTCGAACCCACGCTCCCGAAGAGACTGGTGCCTTAAACCGGCGCCTTAGACCACTCGGCCACGCAACCTACAATTTTGCGCGCCCTCCGCTTAATCATAGCCTTTTTCAATGATGATGATGAACAAACTTTATTTAATTAGCAGAAAGGTCCTCTTCTTCTTTCAGGTGCGAGAGAAGGGAGGACCAAACCTAGGCGACGGCCATGATCCCATGGGCCCTGGCGGCGTCTTCGGCCTGCCGTATTAAGCGGGCTTGTAATTGAGAGTCAGAGCTGAGGAGCGCGGCACCCCATCCACTACCGTCTGGAAATTCGCCTCTCATGGGGGCCTGCGGGCATGCCCATAAAATGTGGCTCAAGTCCGCCTTGTTGTGGCAAAATTTGCACTTGTCCAAATGAAGTTGCGGCACGCAGCGGTTCATAGTTACCGGACTAGGAAACGTGTGGCTCTGGAGCAGGCGCCACGCCCCCGCCTGTCCTTTGTTCAATGACGAGTGTGCGGGAGGATAATTTTCCTGCTTAGCCTGTAATACTGTGTAATATCTCAGTAAGTGGTCATCCGCTCAAATCTCTCATCGTCCTCCCCGTTCGACCTGGGCAATCCAGAGGCTCGGTCTGTAAGTCCTCGAGCTGTCTGGTGTGCAGCCTCATTGCCGGGCAAGGAGGAGTGAGCGGGTGCCCAGACTATTTCTATTGTTCGTTGGTCTTTGCATCCAACCAATATTCTTGAAGCTATTTGGGATATTCGCCCTCGTGCAAAGTTTCTCACAGCCGTCTGCTAGTCGCTAACAATGAGTGAAGTCGAGGTGGATGCTATGACCATTGCAATAGCTGCTTCCTCCGCCTCTTCTGCAAAGCTCGTTCCCACCGAGCCGCTGACCTTATGATTTCCTTTGTAGTCCACTACTGCTATAGTCAAGTTGTCGTTTCCTTTGTATTTGGCCGCGTCTACGTATGTTGTTTTCGGTAAATCTTTTACGTTGTTATGTATACTTTTCGCTTTCAGCTCTCCTTGCTTTGTGATGTTCGGGGTGCATGTTTTTAGGAATCGGTAATATTACTAAACATTCCAGATTTTATACGGGATACCCTTTTTGGCGCCAAATTGATTTGCGTAATTTATACCCAGTTCCTCTAGTATAGCTCTACCTGTTTTACTCTACGTTAGTCTTTCATATTGTGCGATTTTTTGAGCTTCTATAAGCTCTTCTGATGTGTTGTGAAGCCCTAATTGAAGTAATTTATCATTAGCTGTAGTAATTGGAAGTCCGATCGCCTGTTTGAAAACTCGTCTAATGATTTTTTCAATCTTTTCTCTCTCGGCCACTTGCAGTCTGACGTACGGAATCACATATACAATACGACTTATGACAAAAGCCTGTACCAGTCTTATCATATTATTTTCCTTCATACCATAGTGCCGGTTTGCAATTCGTTTAAGTAGACGCATAGTTTGTTGCGCACTGGTTTCAAGTATTCTAATCGCCTCTCCGTTGTGCCCGTTTGAGCTGATTCGGAGTCCCAGAAATCTTATGCTTTCGACCGTAGGTGTTTGCGTTTCTCCAACAAAGACTTTAATGTTAGGTTTTTCCTGGATGCTTTTCCGACCCCTACATGTCGGGTTATAGAACAGAAGTTCCGATTTTTCCGGTGAACATTGTAATCCTGTATGGATGGCATATTCTTCTACAACATTCACTGCTGTCTGTAAAGTTTCCTCTATGTATCCGTCACTACCCTCTGCTACCCATAAGGTAATGTAATCTGTATAGAGGCTATGGTGGAGTCCTGGAATTTCCTTCAGTCTGGTAGGGAGACCTATTATGGCCACGTTAAAATGAAAGGGGGATTGGACAGAGCCTTGCGGCGTACCTCTGCTGCCCAGACTAAACTCTTGGGATTCTGCTTCGCCTAGTATTATTCTTGCAGTCCGGTCAGTTAAAGAGTGTTTTATATAATCGTATACTCTTTTTTCTACCCCTCACGCTTGAAGATTGGCAAGTATAGCTTTATGGGATGTATTATCGAATGCCCTTTTAAGATCTAGGCCAACTATTACCTTTGTGTCGTGTGTATTGAGACCCGAATCAATTATTTGGTGTCTAATCTTAAGCATAATGTCCTGTGTAGACAGTTTCGCTCTGAAGCCTACCATCGTATGAGGAAAGAGCTCATTGTCTTCCATATAATTTGACAGGCGAGTTAGGATGACATGCTCTAATAACTTTCCTATGCAGGACGTCAGGGAAATAGGCCTAAGATTATCAAGATCTAGTTTCTTGCCTGGCTTGGGAATCATTTTGATTGTTGCCGTTTTCCATTGCTTCTGTATCTCACCTTTTTCCCAACACTTGTTCATATATTCGGTGAGAGCTGTGATAGATTTGTCGTCTAAGTTTCTGAGCGTTTTATTCGTGATCCCATTGGGACCCGGGGCTGATGTTGTGCTCAGTTTCATTCGTTCCGATCGTACCTCAGCCTCTAATATGGGTCGGTCTAGGGAATCATTTTCCTTACCTTTGTACGAGCTTAATTGCTCTTTGGTTGCATCCCCAATGTATCTCTGTCTGATTTCTTCAATCAGTTCTTCCTTCGTGCCTTTGTATTTACGGACAAGTCTAATAAAGTTTTGTTGTTGTGCTGTCTTGCTCGCTCCCGAGTCTATCAGACATCTTAACAGGTTCCATGTTTTAGAGAGACTTATTTGTTTTTCCATCGCATCACACTTTTCCTCCAATTGTTGTCTGCACAGTTGCTCCGCGTATTTCTCAATATCTTTACTGAGGGTGGCTATACTTTTTCTAAGGCGTTTGTTGTGTTTTTGTGTTTTCCACCGTTTTTCTAGGCTCTTTTTTGCCTCCCACATATGTAGGAGCTTACTGTCTGTGCTTTCTAGTCCTTCCGTTTTTGGTATGGTCTTAGTTGCGATTTGAATATTTTGCTTAAGGTTCCCTAGCTATTCATCTAAGTCTTCGATTACATCGCATGCTTCCTTCTCTCTGACTTTTCTAAAGCTATCCCAGTCAACCATCCTTAATTCTTTGCCTTCTCTTTTACGTGGACCTGCTTTAAATGTGGTCTCAATTATATAGTGGTCACTGCCCATATTTTCTTGTGTATTAAGCCAATAAGGTTCGATGATATTCTTAGTAAACGTGAGGTCGGGAGACGTGTCTTTGGATACGCTGTTTCCAATCCTAGTTGGGAAAAGGGGGTCGGTTATTAACGTAAGGCCCTCCTGTTGGGCGTCGATCCAGAGGTTTCTACCTTTGATGTTTTCTTTGTCATAACCCCATGCCGGATGCAACGCGTTGAAATCTCCTACTATAACCAATGCTTGATTTTTAGTAATGCTGATCGTTTTTCTCAAAAGTGACCTAAATTTGGTTTTTTGTCTAGGGCGGCTATAGACATTTAATATGAATAGACTTTCACCACTTTTCTGCGATAGAACTAACTCAACAAGAACATGATCGACATCGCAGATTTCTGTATCATGTTCTATCACCGTGAGATTTCTTCGCACTAGGGTTGTTACGGACGTTTTTTCATCAGGGGTACCATAGGATTTGTAATTCGACAATTTAGCCATTCCTCCAGTTTCCTGTAAGGTGATGACGTCTGGTACCTCCTTTCCGTTTAGGAACTGTTGTAAGTTACCCCGTTTCCGGCGATACCCATGACAGTTCCACTGCCAAATTTTATACTGATTATGTCGTGCCATGTCTAGTCGTCCCCTGCGATTTAGATTACTTCGGTCGTAGTCGGCCGGTTGTAGGGTTTAGTAGTAGTTTTAACCGGGCCTGCTCCTATAGACCTCAAATCTGTTTGTGTGTTTTTCACCAGCGTTAGTCGATTTTCCATGCTGTCTATTCTTTGTTTTATTTCTACGAGCTGCATCTGCAATCCTGCGAATTGTTGTTGCATTACCTTAGTAAGTTCTTCGAGCATATTCTCGACTTTCTTTTCCAGGGTTTTTGAGAGGTCTTCATTTTCTACAGGAGATATTTCCTCTGCTCTTCGTTTCGCTGCGTGCACTCCTGACTCCTGTGCAGGCGCTGGAGTTAAAATTCGACTACACGATGCTATGGAGCTACTTGACTCGCGCAGCTGATTTTGCCTAAGTTTAGCGTTCTTTTTCTTTAGTTGCTTTATTTCGTCCCTCTGTTTCGCGTTTTCACGGGTGAGTTGCTCTCGTATTTTCTTAATATAGTTTAGCTCTTGACCTAGGGTGGACCCTTCTGCCACAACCTCAGGCAAACTCCCAGACCAGAGAGACTGCCCTGTTACCTCGCCCACCCAGCTCACAATTTATTGACTGCCCCGACCGCCGCCAGGACCCTCGTGGGACTGTCCTTGAAGTGATGTCGTTGCTCTTGTCTTGGATTTGGCCCGTGACCTGAATCTGTGTTGACGAGTGGACCTTGATCTGGATGTGGATCCGGGTTCGTGTTGAGTCCCTTTTCTTCCCCCTTCGGCGAGTCGCGGAAAGGAGCTGGAACGATCTCTGCATCGTCCCCCTCAGTCCTTGGTGGCGTTGCTATTCTCCTCCGTTGGATTTTTTGGTGAATATTCTTCCCTCCATGCCTGTGTTGCGCTAGTGTTCGACAAAATCTTCATTTCTCTTCGTTCATCGCCTTGTTGTTGTTCCTTTTCCCACCATCTTTTCTTCAAAAGGTACGGGGTCCTAAACCGTTCTTTGCATTTTTTGTCCCCTGTAAGATGACCTTTCCCGCAAAGGCTACACCTAGGGACGCACTGGTGGTTTTCAGTTGGATTGAGCACCCCACAACCACGGCATTTCTTGCTGTCAGGCTGTGGGCAGACATCCGCTCGATGTGCAATTCGACCACAAGTAGTGCATGTTTCATATGGCTTCTTGTATAGGAAGCACATACATTCGGCACCACGGTAGTATACAAAATACGGCACAAACAACCCTTCGAAAACAATGACCACTGAGTCCGTAAGTTCCATACGTCGTGCATGTAGAATCGTCGGGTTCCTCTGATTGACCAAGCTTTTTTCTATGTCTTCTTGATTATCATACTTCGGTATTCCGTGGATAACCCCTTTGGATGTGTTTTCTGGTGCTGTTACATAAGCGGCTGTAGCATAGCTCTTGTCATTGATCATAATTTCCTTGATGTTGCTGTATTCCTTCGCATTGGCCAGACTAGGTGTGCTCATAATCATGGTATTTTGTCGCATGTTGATTCTGAGAGTATCTTCCCCAGCGATGTCAGGCTGTACTTTTGCCGCTCATGGAACACAGTCTCTTATGAGCGCTAGACTCTGTCGCGTCAAGTACAGACCTCCTCCTGGGCGTAATACAACCTTGTAATCGTCTTCTGGTAGTTGCGGTTCTTTTGGCACTGGCCGGCGATGCAAAAAATCCTTAAACCTCCGAGACGCCTCCATGGACGCACCTCCCGCGTTCGTGGCTGGTTCCGCATTTCTCTTGTCTTTTTCCTTCTTGCGTCGTTCATGGGCCACAACCCATCCTTGAGTGTCGTTGTACTCTTGGGAGACAGCGTCTCCCCCTCAACTTCCACAACATCCATTTCGCAGGCTTCGAAAAAGCCGGGGGCCTGGCTTGTCGCCTAGTTGCCAGCGCGTCGATGGCACTGCGTCGGCACTGCGATGGCATAGCTAGGGTGACGTCGTTGTGGAAACTTAAAAGAAGTGTCACGGCTCAAAAAAAGTAGGCCCACCTGGTATATCCTGGCATCGGACGAATCGGGTGATCGTCTGGCGACAGCTGTGCTGGTCTTGAATCCCGTGGTTGTCCTTATTCAGCCGCGAAAGTGAAAAAAAAATTCCGCCATATCCACGAAGTGAATGATGATGAGTGGGCGAAGCTTCGGAGGTAAACCTGGTAAACCATGAATCCTCTGTACATTTTGCCCCCTTGATTTTATTACATCGCTCCCCCTAGCGTACGTCGCCGCACTAAATCGAACGATTGCCTTCAACCAATGACACGCGCCATATGTGACACCATTCCTATTTTATAAGATCTCGCGTCTTTCATCAACTACAAGTACCGCTTTCTAGTTTATAACATCTTGCATCTTTTCATCATCAGCTACAAGTACCACCATCTAGTAAACACTACAAGAACTAAACGAGAGGTGGCTACATACAGGAGACGGTACCGCCATCTAGTGAACACTGCAAGAACTAAACTAGAGGTGGCTACATACAGGGGACGCTACCGCCATCTAGTGAACACTGCAAGAACTAAACTAGAGGTGGCTACAAACAGGCTACTGGGGACGCACAGCCCACGCCCTAAGGAGCTGCGCCCCTAAAACTGGCAGAGCCCATTCGAGAGGCGTCCGAGTGGCTCAGCCCCCTAGCGGCCAACCCTAGCCTTTTTCAAGGAACGTTTTTTTAAAAGGAAAAGTATGGCAGCGGTAGGATTCAAACCCACGCCCCCGAAGAGACTGGTGCCTAAAACAAGCGCCTAGGACCACTCGGCCACGCTACCGACAGTTTAACTAACGCGTGCTCCGTTTATTCATAGCCTTTTTCAAGGAACGCATTTTGTAAAGGCAAAAGTGTGGCAGCGGTGGGATTCGAACCCACGCCCCCGAAGAGACTGGTGCCTAAAACCAGCGCCTTAGACCACTCGGCCACGCTACCAACAGTTTAACTAACGCATGCTCCGGTTAATCATAGCCTTTTTCAAGGAACGCATTTTGTAAAGGCAAAAGTGTGACAATGGTGGGATTCGAACTCACGCCCCCGAAGGGACTGGTGCCTTAAACCAGCGCCTTAGACCACTCGGCCACCGAACCTACAATTTTGCGCGTGCTCCGCTTAATCATAGCCTTTTTCAAGGAACGTATTTTTTAAAAGGAAAAGTGTGGCAGCGGTGGGATTCAAGCCCACGCCCCCGAAAAGACTGGTGCCTAAAACCAGCGCCTTAGACCACTCGGCTACGCTACCGACAGTTTAACTAACGCATGCTCTGGTTAATCATAGCCTTTCTAGAGAAACGCATTTTGTAAAGGCAAAAGTGTGGCAGCGGTGGGATTCGAACCCACGCCCACGAAGAGACTGGTGCCTAAATCCAGTGCCTTAGACCACTCGGACACGCTACCTTTTTTTTATTGCCTTGTATATCATGACTGTTCACATTTTACATATTTACATATTGGTCCAAATTCAAGTGCGTCACAAAATACACCCACAGAATTCATTGAGGTACCATCAGCTCTTGGCTGACTATTAATCAATACTTGGGCATTCGTAACAATCGCTCAATGCACCCAATCCATGATGATGGATTGGGTGCAGTGGCACTCCTAAATACTTCACTGGTGTTTTCTGCCATCCATCATCATGCAACCATACCAACAAGCCCAAATCGCCACCCTCATTGGCACCCAATCCAGTCTGGCACATCCTCTTGTCTTTTCTGCATTTCAAGAAAATGGCACACAGATTTGCAAAAATATTGGCGCACAGCTAGCGCTTCTACATTCGCGTTTTCAAAGGCACATCGGATTTTGCATATACTGTGCAGGCCCAGAAGCATGATAAGATCATAAGGTACACCTGCCTCGTTTTTAACCCAAAGAAAACGGATGCCATGTGAACTTAACGGTAATTCTTTTTTCAAGGTTCTCTGCAGTATGCTCCAGAAAAAGACCCCGCTCCAGCAATCTCTAAATACGTGTTCAATTGTTTCCGGTTTATTACACAAGTGGCAATTTGTGCTCCATGGCACGAATATTCCCTTATCCTGTAACCACGTTTTAACTGGTAAGGTACCACTATGTAATTTAAAGAAAAACGTTTTGACCCCTGGCGCTACAAGCATTCTTTTAACACGTTTCAGAACATCCTGTTCTGGGCCTGCACAATATAGCTGACGGTACAATGGAACAGGCAGTAAAACATCAACAAGGTCTCTATACTATTTTTTACGTGGTACTTAAGCCAGATACTCTAACGAAAATCTCACTGACAAAAAGCGGAAAGACGAAACAACTTTTTTTAAATACCCTTGTATTGGTCCTTGCATATTTGATGATGATACGAGAAATCCCGGCAGCACTCTAGATAACCTTAGTTGTATAACGGTTCTCAAAAAGGGGTCATCTACATCACGCAGAAAAAGGAAACGATTGACAAGTTGTCTTATGTACAAATGAACTAATCCGAGCCCGCCAGCTCTAACTTTTCTGAACAGGTTTGTGTGGCTTGATCTTTCCCATACAGAGCTCCATACGAAAATTGCAAATACTCTGTGTATTTTCTGTACACTTATTCTACTGCAGTGCAAAACCTGCACTACTTACCACAGCTTGCTCACCAGAAACAAGTTGCACGTTGTGGCCCGTGCGAATATCGAAATACCCCAACCTTTTCAATTTTCTATTTCATTGCGCAATGCCTGTGTTTCTTTTTTCCAATACGGTTCACTGTCGTGATAGAACTCCAGTGGCACTCCTAAATACTTCACTGGTGTTTTCTGCCATTTAATGTTTAGAAAATGACGTCTGTTACAAAGCAGTAACGAAGTCCTTGGGCCGGATGCCCCAAGCGTGCCTTCCCGTCATCTCGGACATTCTGTGTGGGGGCGGGTTGTCCGCTGCACCGGCTCTGTTTGTCTCGGCTGTGCGCTTTGCCTGCGGGGCATTGGCTACGGGCGGGCCCCTCTGGAATGTGCGGAAGGCCGGTTGTGTGCTACAGGAGGGACTGCCGTCAATTTCTCCTGCGTGGTCGCTTCCGAGTCCCCGCGCGTGTGCCACGTGCACCTGCCACGTGTGTGAAGGGACACTTGTGTTGTGCTCTCCATGAGTGGTTGGTTCCCCGAAGAGACATTCCGCCGATATCTTCGGAACTACACGGCGAGGCAGCGGGAGCAGCCCGCGAGAAGAGTCGTCGTTCGGACGTTACTGTCCAACATGTTGCAAATAAACGTCTTGTTAAGTTTTCCTTTACGCCTGTCCCTCTGCCTCGGCTCTCGAGAGTTCTGAACGTCCCCGTGGCCTGCGGAATGACGACCACCACCCAGCTCCACGCTACCTACTGGGTCCGCTGCAGCCACCGACGCGGCTCGTAACAACTGGATAGCAGCGACGGGATTCTGCTCACGCCAAGTCGCAACAAGCTCGGACCAGCATCGGAATCGTCTCCGCTGAGATCATGGCTGCAGAGTGCGGTGAGTGCTTGACTTTTCTTCACTGAGATTTTACCAGGCTTTATCTAGAGTTTTGTAGAAAAGGTGGTAAATTTGGATAACTACTCTACGTTGACCTGTGCATGGGAACGTAGCGTCCTAGTAGTAGTGAAGTTAGCAGCACTTGTAGCAACCATAAATCTGGAGGCACTGAAAAAACCGCTTTTCCAAGAGTTAGCTAAAAGTTTGGGTTTGGATGTTCGTGAACAAATGAGAAAGCCAGAGATTATCGAGGCTATTGAGAACCTTAACGCAGACGACGACGAGCTCTCAGAGTGTCTAGAGCTGATAGACGAACATGAAAGACGTAAAGCTGAAGAGAAAGAGAGAAATGAGAGGCTCATACGCGAAGCAGCAGAAAGGGATCTTGAGATGAAGCGCCTTGAAATCGAGCTGCTCAAGGCTCGAGGTAGTAGTGAAGGTAGCGAAGCGTCTAGCGGAGTAGAACGGAAGTCGTTCAGGATGAAAGACCTAATGCAACTTTATCACTCCAGAGAGGAGATGGGTTTGTTCTTGGTAAATTTCGAGCGCACATGCGAGAAGGCGCGTGTTACCAAAACGATGTGGCTGCAGTGCTTGCTTACCCTACTACCCTGTGAGGCTGCCGAGGTAATTGCCCGCTTGACAAAAGAGGAAGCAGATGATTACGACCAAGTTAAGTCGAGCCTGCTAAAGAAATATAGATTGTCAGCAGAAGCATTCAGGCAGAAGTTCTGGAACGCTGTAAAGCAGAAAGACGAGTCATATATTGATTTCGCATACAAGTTAATGTCTAATATGAGGGAGTGGCTCAAAGAGGCTAAAGCGTTCGAGCGTAAAGAAAAAAATCGTGGAGTGTTTCAGACTCGAGCAGTTTTACCGTCGTTTGCCCGAAGACGTTAGGCTCTGGGTGCAAGACAGGGAGGAGGTAACCACTGTGTGGAGGGCCGCGGAGCTAGCGGAGGATTTTGTTTCGTGCCACGCGCTTGATAGAAGAAAAATTCCCCAGCGGGAGGGCCAAATCAAAAAGGCAACTGGGTGGAGGGGACATTCAGTCCAAGAGAATCGAGAGCGCAACACTGATACCGAAAAGCAACGGGAGGTAAGTATTGAGACCACGGTTGAGGAAAAGCACCAAAACAGTGCGTTTGAAAAGAGGCGACCACTTGTGTGCTATAAATGCCACAAGCCAGGTCACATTGCGGCCGTCTGCAAGAGTCCAAAAGTTGTTTGCTTCTTAGTCGACAGTGAGGGTGAAAACATGCGACTGCTGGAGCCATATATCAGAGAGCTGATAGTAAATGGAAAAGAGTGTCGCGTGCTGCGGGATTCGGCAGCGACAATGGACGTGGTCCATCCCTCGTATGTTGAAGCTGAACATTTCACAGGAGAGTGCGCTTGGATTAAACAAGCAGCGGAGCCATCATGCGTATGCCTTCCGATTGCTAAGGTATGCATCGAGGGCCCCTTTGGCGCATTGCACACAGAGGCTGCGGTATCTGCTTATTTGCCAAAGCAGTATGCATACTTGTTTTCAAACAGATCCGATTGGTTACTAAAACAGAAGAACCTAGCGTACGGGGATGGGGTTGTGTGCGCGCTCACTCGCTCAAAGGCGTGAGAACTCGCAACTAGAGCCGCACCGCTCGATGTTCCCTCGAGAATCACCGAGAAAGCCGGAGATGGAGAGCCCACGAACACGGTAGACACGATCACAACAAGCACTGATCAAGTGAGCGATGAAGGCGCGGATGAAAACGAGGAAGACCCTCTTGAATCTGGAAGTGTGTGTGAGGAAATGATTACTCCTGCATCTAGTAGCCTGCAGACTTTGCTGAGAGTGGATCGATCGTCCCTTATAGAGCAGCAAAGAGCAGACCCCACTCTTCGAAATATAGGGAGTCAGACTAATGAGGGTATTTCAAAGAAAAACGTGATGTATAAGAACAGGGTCGGGATACTTTATCGTAAGTATCTAGATCGCAGACGGGTGCAGTTTGATCAGTTAGTGGTACCGGAACGTTACCGCCATGATCTTTTACACTTAGCTCACGGTAGCTCATGGTCGGGTCACTTGGGGGCCAAAAATACGAAGGATCGCCTGCTGCAGGAATACTATTGGCCGGGTTGTTTCCGGGAAATAGAGAATTTTGTCAGAACCTGTGACACCTGTCAGCGTGTAGGAAAACCAGGGGATAAGGTTCGTGCCCCAATGAAGCTTGTGCCAGTGATCACTGAGCCCTTTCGACGACTCGTGATCGACACAGTAGGGCCTCTTCCAACAACAACATCCAGTTACCATCATGTCTTAACAGTAATTTGTCCCGCGACCAAGTTTCCTGAGGCAGTGCCTTTAAAGGAACTGAGCTCGGTAGAAGTGGTAAACGCGCTGTTGTCTATTTTCGCACGCGTTGGTTTTCCCGCTGAAATACAGTCCGATCAAGGGACCGTTTTTACGAGTGCACTGACTACAACTTTCTTAGAGAAATGTGGAATTCGAATAATCCACAGCTCGGTGTATCACCCCCCGTCAAACCCAATAGAAAAGTTACACTCGGTAATGAAACGCGTCCTTCGAGCACTCTGTTTCGAGCGCAAAGTCGACTGGGATGTGTGCTTGCCAGCAACCATGTTTGCGCTAAGGACTGCACCTCATGAAGCCACGGGATTTACCCCGGCAGAATTGGTCGACGGTCACTCTCTGCGATCCCCACTCCGTATTCTTCGGGAGTCATGGGAAGGGCGAGCGGAGGACCCTACGGTGATTGAATATGTGCTAACTCTGCTAGAAAGGTTGCATAGAGCACAGTAGCTGGCAGGGGATGAAATGAGCAAGGCACAGGTCCGGGCCAAACGCTACTACGACAGGTCGGCAAGATCACGCCGATTTGAAGCTGGAGATCAAGTAATGCGGCTGAAACCTTCACCAATGAATAAGCTAGATGTCCAATGGGAAGGTCCGGCGGAAGTCGTTCAAAGGCTGTCCGACACAAACTAACTGGTAAGGATGCCAGGTTGACGTAAGACGCAGCTGATCTACCACAGCAATCTGCTCAAACTGTATCGAGAGAGAGATGTTGTCGTAAACATGGCGGTAAACGTGCCCGAAGAGCCACCACTAGATTTCCCCTTTTCGGGAGCGGAAAGAAAGGAGGATAACGCTGGTCAAACGCTCAAGGCCATGGTTGAGGTAGCTGAGCTCACAGCTAACGAGAAGCGTGACCTAGAAAGCCTCCTGATAGAATATGAGGACATGTTCTCGGAGAAACCAGGCCGAACAAATTTGGTAGTGCATGACATAGTGCTTACGGCCACTCAGCCCGTGCGGTCAAAGGCGTATCGAGTGTCGCCGCGTCAGCGTGCCATTATTGAGACCGAGATTAAAAGAATGCTCGAGCTCGATGTGATTGAAGCTTGTGAAAGCGATTATACCTCTCCGTTTATATTAGTGGAGGTTCCTGGGAAAGATCCGCGACCATGCGTTGATCACCGGAGGTTAAATCACATAACGAAGGATCAGACCTACCCCATACCAAATATAGAGGAAAGAATTGAGGCAGCAAGCAGTGCTAAGTACATCTCTACCTTCGACCTCGTTCGGGGTTATTGGCAGGTGCCTTTGACCGAAAGGGCCAGCAGATATGCGGCGTTTATTTCTCCCATAGGAACATACCGCCCTAAGGTGTTGAGCTTCGGCTTAAAGAATGCCCCCTACTGTTTCTCGGCTCTCATGGACAAGGTATTGCGGGGTTTAGAGGGGTTTGCCCTACCTTATCTGGATGATGTAGCAGTATTTTCAGGGTCATGGTCCGAACATCTCACCCACTTGCGAACAGTGCTTCAACGTTTCCGCGAAGCAGGTCTGACCGTGAAGGCTCGGAAGTGCCAACTTGGCTGAGCAGAGGTTACTTACCTGGGTCACATAGTGGGGCAAGGCCACCGCAGACCTTCCGATGTCAAAGTGGCGGCAGTTAATAATTTGCCGCAGCCCCGGACAAAGACAGATGTGCGGTCGTTCCTGGGATTGGCAGGGTACTACCAGCATTACATTCCCCGTTATTCAGAGCTTGCCAGCCCGCTTACTGACGCTCTTAGGAAAACCGAACCTCAAATTCTGGAGTGGGATGAGAAGAAAGCGAGGGCATTCTTAGCGCTGAAAAATGCGCTCATGAGCCAACCTGTACTTCAAGCCCGCGACTACGCTAGACCCTTCGTGGTTCAGTGCCATGCAAGTGACCGCGGCATGGGCGTAGTATTGTGTCAGAGAAACGACGCAGGAGAGGAACATCCCGTGCTATATGCAAGCCACAAACTAACTGTAAGGGAGGAAGCCTATAGCGCTTCAGAGAAAGAATGCGCCTGTGTTGTATGGGCGGTTCAGAAGCTCGCATGCTATCTCGCGGGATCAGAGTTTATTATCGAGACGGACCACTGTCCCCTCACGTGGTTGCAAACGATGTCGCCTAAGAACGGCCGGCTACTTCGCTGAAGCTTGCTATTGCAACAATACTCTTTCGAAATTCGTTACAAGAGAGGCAAATTGAATGGCAACGCTGACGGCTTAAGTCGTTGTTTCTAGGGATCTTGATGGCGTCAGGTAATCTGGCTTGGATATTTAGGTTCCATTTTTTTTGTGTGTGTGCCAGGTTTACAATTGCTTTTTTGTATTTGTGCTTTATCATGACACGTGTTTGTGAATTTGAGCAGCCTATTTCAGGTTGGGTTGTTAGAATTGCTGCTGCTATTGTAATGAAGAACAGGTCGTTTTGGATGAATTAAAAGCCTGGTGGGTCTCAGGAAGAGAGTATGGGTGCTTGCCTGCTTGGCAGTGGTGTTTCTCGCGTGGTGGACACATGTGCTGTCTTTCAAGAAGGAATGTTGCCCTGCAGAGCGGGAGCCTTTCTCCAATTTTGGACGACGCTACCAGAGGCTGCAGATCACCAGGGTGCCAGAGGATTGCAGCAGAGCCGCATCGAGGTGTCCACGGCTTCAGAACACCAGCATTGTCTTCATCGACCTCTCCCCACAAAGGTGGATGACCTTCGTACGTCGAGGTCTCGGCCGGCCGCCGGGGAAGCTGTTACAAAGCAGTAACGAAGTCCTTGGGCCGGATGCCCCAAGCGTGCCTTCCCGTCATCTCGGACATTCTGTGTGGGGGCGGGTTGTCACCTGCACCGGCTCTGTTTGTCTCGGCTGTGCGCTTTGCCTGCGGGGCAGTGGCTACGGGCGGGCCCCTCTGGAATGTGCGGAAGGCCGGTTGTGTGCTACAGGAGGGACTGCCGTGAATTTCTCCTGCGTGGTCGCTTCCGAGTCCCCGCGCGTGTGCCATGTGCACCTGCACGTGTGTGAAGGGACACTTGTGTTGTGCTCTCCATGTGTGGTTGGTTCCCCGAAGAGACATTCCGCCGATATCTTCTGAACTGCACGGCGAGGCAGCGGGAGCAGCCCGCGAGAAGAAAACAGGAGAGTGTCGCGAGAAGAGTCGTCGTTCGGACGTTACTGTCCAACATGTTGCAAATAAACGTCTTGTTAAGTTTTCCTTTACGCCTGTCCCTCTGCCTCGGCTCTCGAGAGTTCTGAACGTCCCCGTGGCCTGCGGAATGACGACCACCACCCAGCTCCATGCTACCTACTGGGTCCGCTGCGGCCACCGACGCGGCTCGTAACACGTCCCATTCCCCATGCCAGAAGCCAAGGCACTTATCCCAGTTCACGGCACTACCACTCGCCTGGCAAAAAGTTTTCACGGCATTTACAGCATGCATTATACTCTCATAATTTGTACAGAAAACTGCAATGTCGTCTGCGTATGCAAGGAGGCTAACCTCAGCTTCATGCAATTTAAAGCCGCTTATTGCAAGGTTATTAATTACACTTAAACAGAAAGGTTCAATAAAAATAGCAAAAAGCAGGGGCGATAGTGGACACCCCTGTCTCACTGACCGCAGCACAGGTATAGGCTCACCCGCAGTCTTATTTATTACCAATCTCGTCGTGCATCCAGTGTAAGCCATGCGCAATCCTTCGCTAATTAAACTCCCTACGTTAATGTGCTCAAGTAATGAAAGGAGCACGTCGTGCGGCACGCGATCAAATGCCTTTTTGAGGTCAATTTGAAGCATGGCAACATTGAGATGCATAGCGTCACAACTTTCTAGGATTGATCGTGCTATGTTTATGCTGGTCATTATTTTCCTTCCCTTTATGCGACAAGTTTGGTGGGGCCCAATCAGTTTTGTCATAACTGTCTGGAATCTTCTGGCCAATATTTTCATCAATATTTTATTGTCAACATTAGTTAGGCTAATTGGTCTATATGCAGTAACACTTCTTAACTTCGCGGGATCTTCTGTTTTAGGTATTAAGACCGTGTGGGCTGACAAAAACGATGAGGGAAGTTGTTTACACTTGAAAGCCTCGTTAAATACCTCCCTCAAAATAGGTGAAACTACGTGTTTGAATTCCTTGTACACTGCAGCGCTAAGGCCATCTGGTCCTGGAGACTTACCATTGTTTAACTTATCAATTGCTTTTTCAACTTCCCGCTCTGTTATAGGCAATCCTAAAATTTCCTTTCTTTCATCATCAAGTCTTGGCATTAATGAAATGAAATCGCTATTGAAACGTTCTGCGTGTACACTGGTTGGGGTGAATAACTCTTTGAAATATTCGAAAAAAGCACCAGATATCGCTTCTTTCGTATGGCACCTTGTTCCTTTATATTCTATTTCTCTTATTTCATTCTTACAGGCATGTCTCTTCTCAGCTCCAAGAGCTCGTTTTGTTGGCATTTCTCCCGCTACCAAGTTTTCTGCTCAAGCTCGAATCAATGCTCCACGATAACATTCTTGGTCTATCAACTCTAGCTTCTGCTTAGTTATGTTTATCTCCTCTGAAAATGTTCCGGCCTGAGTACATTATTCCGCTACTAACTTTTGCAAGTTTTCACGCAAGCGCACTTCAAGTTCTTCTTCAGCATGTCTTAGGATACTTGCTCTCTCAAGTGCTTTCAGTTTAATGGTCTGTTTAAATGTTCCCCACTTATGTCCCCAGGATTCAAGTGTTCTATTTGCTAAGTCTTCTATGCCCTCTAGAAAAATCCTATTAAACTCTTCATGCTTCAGTAGCTTTACATTAAATTTCCAGAGGTACCAAGAGAAATGTTTGTTATTCCTTTTATGTTTACCCATTGAGAATGAAACCGAACAATGATCACTAAACGTAACAAGTGTAACTCTGTAATCATGGCACGAAGGAATGATTTCGGAAGACACATATACTCTGTCAAGTCTAGCATGGCTTGAACGCTGAAAGTGGGTAAACATAACCCCTTTTCCACTGCAAAGACATTCACCCACGTCCTCTAGCTGAGCTTTCGCCACCATATCGATTAGAACGGCAGTGCTTAAATCTCTGTATGGCCTTGAACTTGATTTATCTATACTAGAACAAACGCAGTTGAAATCACCAGCCAAAATTAGTTTACGTTCACATTTCAAATACACATCAAGTTTTTCAAAAAACTTCTTTCGATCTTGAATCACAGTGGGTGCGTACACACAGATTACTCTCCATTTTTTTCTTGGTAGGGATAAATCACATACAATAAAACGACCCGCCTTGCAGGTAGTTACAGACTCAACTTTCGCATTAAGGCTCTGCCGAATTAACAAGAGGCAACCTACAGATGTACCCACCGCGTGACAAACGCACACATCAAACAGTCTCGTGAAAGGCTGCACCATTCGCTCAGCGTGCTCATCACTTTCTACTTTAGTTTCCTGTACAGCGACAATGTCTATATCTTGTTCTATAATCAGGCGGTAAAGCTGGTTTTGCCGCCGTTTGTCAGAAAGCCCACGTACATTTAGCGTCGCCAATGTAATCGTCGCCATCGCGATGAGAGAAAACCGAGCGAAAGACGCTTACCTTACCAACACCTATACCACTGTCCGGCCGACCCTCAAGGCGTCGTCCCGTCGCCGCCGCGTGAAAGTGACGATGAACGCAGGCGGCCAGCACCCCGAGACTTTTTGGAGCCAGCCACTCGTCACTGCCCTTGATCTTCCTGGGTCAGACACTGCTGGGACGCCGCGTCTCCCTCATTCAGGCGTCGCTTTCTGGCGTAGATTCGACTGTATCCATGTCCGAAGTAGCGTCGGACCCGATGACTGGTTCAGCCTTGTGCTGGGTATCCATTTGAGTCGAACGCCGTTGCGTTGCAGTGCCCATAACCGTATTTTCATCTGTGTCTTTCTTAGGTGTTTCCATCTTTCTCTCGCTGGTCGCCACTGCATGAGATGCCTCCACTCCTGCCTTCGACGCCGCGGCCCTCTCTGCTTCCTCTTCATCCATGAGCAATTCACTGTGGTCGGCATTTGTATCTTGACTTGCTGCACTGGCATAGGAACGAGTACAGTCCCCCTGCTCATGCCCAAAAGCGCGACAACCAGTGCACCTGGGCACCCTGCAGTCGCGACGAATGTGTCCCGTGTTCCGGCAACGCAGGCACAGCGGCGCTCTTCCTGGCACGACCACCAGTGCCATGCCGCTCCCGAGACCCATCTGGTGGGGTATGCGATTGATAGTAACGCCTTCTTTAGGTAGTAGCCGAAGGAATCTTGTGGTTGACTCAACTCCTTCGAAGTCTTCGTCTCTCCACTTGTCGCTGATAACTTCTTTCACTTCACCGTACTCCCGGAAAGCACGCCGTACAGTCTCTGCGTTGACGTCAAAGGCTACCCAATGTAATTTGAGACGCACCTCTTGCCTTTCTGGGTCGACGACGACGCAGGGCCGGTCTTTCACGGAGAGTAGGCCAGCGTCCAGAAGTGTCTTCTTGGCTTCATCTGTCTTCATGTTAAAAAGCCAGACGTGCGACATTTGATACGCTCCTATGCCGCTTACCTCTTGAATGATGCCTAGTTCCTTGAGTGGCTTTCGGAGGTCATTAATCCCGTACGGACGCGCTGCGATGTCGCAGTGCAGAATCAACGTGCGTCTGAGTCCTTCTCCTGTGGGCAGTGGTGGCAGAATTAAACGGTAGTCCTTGGGAAGTGACGTGCACGAGAAACCGCGGCAAGTGTCGGCTGCTATAACAGCTCTTGACGAGCCTGCCATCCTGTGCCCGCACGCGTCGGTGACCAGAAGCAGAATGACTCGGCCACGCTACCGACAGTTTAGCTAACGCATGCTCCGGTTAATCATAGCCTTTTTCAAGGAACGTATTTTGTAAAGGCAAAAGTGTGGCAGCGGTGGGATTCGAGCCCACGCTCCCGACGAGTCTGGTGCCTAAAACCAGCGCCTTCGACCCCTCGGCCACGCTGCCGACAGTTTAACTAACGCATGCTCCAGTTAATCATAGCCTTTTTCAAGGAACGCATTTTGTAAAGGCAAAAGTGTGACAGTGGTGGGATTCGAACCCATGCCCCCGAAGGGCCTGGTGCCTAAAACAAGCGCCTTAGACCACTCGGCCACGCTACCGACAGTTTAACTAACGCATGCTCCGGTTAATCATAGCCTTTTTAGAGGAACGCATTTTGTAAAGGCAAAAGTGTGGCAGCGGTAGGATTCAAACCCACGCCCCCGAATAGACTGGTGCCTAAAACCAGCGCCTTAGACCACACGGCCACGCTACCGACAGTTTAACGAGCGCGTGCTCCGGTTAATCATCGCCTTTTTCAAGGAACGCATTTTGTAAAGGCAAAAGTGTGGCAGCGGTGGGATTCGAACCCACGCCCCCGAAGAGACTGGTGCCTGAAACCAGCACCTTAGACCACTCGGCCACACTACCGACAGTTTAACTACCGCATGCTCCGGTTAATCATCGCCTTTTTCAAGGAACGCATTTTGTAAAGGCAAAAGTGTGGCAGCAGTGGGATTCGAACCCACGCCCCCGAAAAGACTGGTGCCTAAAACCAGCGCCTTAGACCACTCGGCCACGCTACCGACAGTTTAACTAACGCATGCTCCGGTTAATCATAGCCTTTTTAGAGGAACGCATTTTGTAAAGGCAAAAGAGTGGCAGCGGTGGCATTCGAACTCACGCCCCCGAAGAGACTGGTGCCTAAAACCAGAACCTTAGACCACTCGGCCACGCTACCGAATGTTTAACTAACGCATGCTCCGGTTAATCATAGCCTTTTTCAAGGAACGTATTTTGTATAGGCAAAAAAGTGACAGTGGTGGGATTCGAACCCATGCCCCCGAAGGGACTGGTGCCTAAAACCAGCGCCTTAGACCACTCGGCCACGCAACCTTTTTTTTCTTTATTGCCTGTCTTCGGCTCACATAAAGAATACACATATTTATAGATAATTACACAACACAATCCAAAACATTGTAAAAACCATGGCTCAAATGATGTGGCCAGACATCTATTAAAATGATTTTATCGTCGATAGTAATTCGACGCGCGGCAATCACTCTGGGGTGAATTCCTCCAACTTTTGTTCATCCACAAAATTTCTTATATATTCTTTGAAGTACTGGGTGGGTGTTCGTGCATCTACATCAAAGTGCATGGCTGCCATCCTGGATTTCCAAATGCTATGAAGAGCCATAAGCATTATCATATCATATGGGGTACCGTCGTGTCTTCGTATTGGCAAATAGCGGATGCCATGTGCATCAAGGGGGAAATATTTTTTGATCGTGCGCTGGAGCACGTCCCAAAGAAAGACAGCATCCCAGCAGTCAAGGAATACATGCTCAATTGTCTCCTCCTTTCTGCATATTATGCAATGCGTGGCCCAGGAAACGTAAAACCCATTTGCAGCCATCCAGGTTTTGATGGTCAGCGTACCGGTATGTAATTTGAAAAAGAAATTCTTAGCACATGGCGGTATTTTCATCGCCTTGACGCGCTTTAGTACAGTGTGGCCATGGCATACATTGTAAAGGGACCGATACAAAGGCACTGGTAAAAACACTTCACATAGGTCCTTGTACAACTTTTTGCGTTGGACTTGACTCAAGTATTCCAGTGAAAACCGCACTGACAGAAACCTACAAGAAAGTACAACTTCGCGGAGAAAGCCATAATCGCCACCAGGTACGCTGCAGGTTGATACAACCATGTTAGGCAAGTGTTGCCTCAGGCGAAGTTGACAGACAGTGCGAAGGAATGGGTTGTCACCGTCTCTAAAGAAACAAAATCGATTGACTACCTGTCTGAAAAATAAATGCGACAAGCCCAGTACTTCATTTCGCACTCGAAGGAATAAATTGGTCCGACTCGATCTTTTCCAAGACGATTCCCACACGAAGACAGCGAACACACGGTGAAATTTTTGGATGTTTACCCTTGAACAATGTAAGACTTGAAAGATATACCAAATTTTACTCACTAAGAATATGTTGCAAATTGTGGATTTAGAAAACATAGACCAATTGCAGCCATTCCACTTGTTCACTCTTTACCGCAGGTTATCCACTTGGCTCCTCCAGTAAGAATCGCTGTCTTTTTAGCATTCGAGGGGGGCACCCAATATTTCACTGGGGTCGTAACAACCTTTGTGCTGGCAAAACTGTCTGGGATTGCTGCCCAGTCACCGTGCCAAAATCCAAGGCATTTTCCCCAGTTTACAGCACTGCCACTTGCAGCACAGCAGTTGGTAACGCATTTGACAGCAGCTGCTATGCTGTCAGAATCCTCGCAAAAAAATGGCAATATCGTCCGCATAAGCCAACAGCCGGACTTCAACCTCGTGCAGCTTAAAACCACGGACACAGTCATTCTCTATGACACTCAAACAAAAGGACTCTATGTACAAACAAAACAATAGTGGTGAGAGAGGACAACCCTGACGGACCGAGCGCTTGACTGGGATGCGCTTCCCCACCACCTTGTTAACGATCAGCCGCGTTGAGCAGTCTTGGTACGCCATGGCAACCCCTCTTTGAATATTTTTCCTAAATTCACAAAATCTAGGATGCAAAGCAGAATTTCATGAGGCACCCTGTCGAAAGCCTTCCCGAGGTCGATTTGCAGCATTGCCACTCGCGCACCAATAGCGTCGCAACATTCGAGGATGCTCCGTGCTGCGTGTATATTAGTGAGGATAGTTCGACCTTTAATGCCACACGTCTGATGCGGTCCCACGAGCTCCGTAATTACTGTTTACAACCTTTTAGCTAGGATTTTCATGAATATCTTGTAATCTCCATTAGTGAGGCAGACTGGGCGGTAAGAAGTTACTCTGCGCAGTGCAACGGGGTCTTCCGATTTTGGTATAAGAACAGTGTGAGAGGATGAAAAGGACGGGGGTAATATTTTCAGCTCGAATGCCTCATTATAAACGTCGGCTAAGACTGGTGTTATTTCTAACTTGAAACACTTATAAAAGGCGGAAGTCAGACCATCAGGGCCAGGTGATTTCCCCAGATGCATACTTTCGATAGCACTGTTAACTTCCTCTTCCAAAATGGGTTCCTCCAATTTTTTTTGTATTATTGTCAAGCTTTGGCATCAGCGGTAAAAAATCTTTTTTAGAGCGATCGACTTCAACTGAGCTGGCGGCGAATAAACCATTGAAGTGCTCAAGGAAAGCACGCTTGATAACATCTGCGACATCGCTGACTTCACCCTCGTGTTCGATTTCTGTTATCTGATTATGTCGCGCGTGCCACATTTCTGAGCCCAACGCCCTTTTTGACGGTGCTTTTGCCATTACCAGTCGCTCGGCTCTTGCCCGAACCATAGCACCGCGGTATCTTTTGACATCGAACCGCTCAATTTTACATTTCAATGCGCGAATATCTTCAATAAACATGCCGGGCATTCTAAATTCTTCGAGGAGCAATTTTTCCAGGTTTCTGCGCATGTGCATGTGCTTTTCTTCTGCTCCTCTTTCTCGGCTTATAGTGCTCGAGCGCTCCAAAGCCTTCAATTTATCGACCTGCTTGAAGTTCTCCCATTTTTCTCTAAACGTCTTTTTACTGAGAACTCTCATTTTTTCAACTTCCGTCATTACTTCCGCCATAAATTTTTCATCACTCAGCAGATTCGAATTCATTTTCCCATAGTTGCCACTCGAAGGCCTTTTTCATTTCTTTCGTGCTAGCAACTACAAAGCTAACCAAGCAGTGGTCACTAAATAAAACGGCGTTAACACGGTATGTCTTGCAAAGCGGTACCGATTCAACACTCACGTACGCCCTATCTAGTCGGGCGTGGCTGGCTGCCTTAAAGTGGGTGTACTGCATAGTCTTGCCATCACCGAGACATTCAGCCACATCCTCCAAACCATGTTCTCTTACTGTATCGCTTAAGATAGCGGTACTTGCATCCCTGTAATGTCGTTCGCTAGTTTTGTCTTTGGCTGAAAGAACGCAGTTCAAATCGCCAATAATGATAAGGAGCCTATTACATTTGGTATACTGCTTTAGTTGTTCGAAATATATGCGCGTTTCGTCAGTGACAGTCGGTGCGTACAAGGATATTACGCGCCATTCCAATCCCGAAAACAAAAGATCACAAACAAAGAGCCGACCAGACGGACATGACGTTGAGGCTTCTACTTTAGCACCCAGACTCTGTCTGACGAACAAAAAGCAGCCGGAAGATGTCCCTATGGCATGGCTAACTATAACAGAATACCGCGGCAAGAATTGGCGCACCATGCCCCCAGTTTCATCGTCGCCATGGACTTTAGTCTCTTGGACTGCCAGTATGTCAAGGTCGAGGTCACTTACTAGCCGATAAACCTGACATTGCTTTCTCCGTGAGGCCAGGCCACGCACATTTAAAGTGGCCACACGGATTGAATTTTCTATTTGCACCATTGTAACGCTACGAAAAACCCAGGGGCATGGCGCTTACCTTACAACTGCAATTCCTTCCTGAACGCCTTGTCCCAGTACAGTCCGTAAGCTGGCGATGGCGGCGTTTCCGCCGTCTTGCACTCCGTCAAAATGTTGGGCGTGGCCGAAGGAGAGGCGGCCGAGCGGGAGTCGTTTTGGCGGGTGGTTCGTCCGGCGTGGCAGCAGTGGTGCGCTTCTCTTTTTTCCCTGCGTCACGGGGACGCTTCCCGGTCACAGTGCCACTGTCGCTTTCGATCCCAGTCATTGGTTCCGCCTCGGAGGGGGTCTCGTCTGCCAAGCCAAGAAACGTGTCACCAGTGGTGCTTGCATCCACCTTTTCACTGCTTTCTCCTACGCCTTCGTAGGAGAAAGTGGTACTTTCTCCTACACCAGGTAAGCCCGGCTTCGCGCTTACCTGGTTCTTCACACACCCTTTCTTCTTGACTGCATGACGACCCATCTTCCACGGCAGAGTTTGGGTTAACTCCTGCTGTTTCTTGCCAGTCTGCTTCGTCCTTGAGGTGCTCCTGTGCGTCACTTTCCTGCGCTGGTCTGGTCACACTAGCATATGTCTTCACGCAGTCGTCGTCTTCGTGGCCGAAGCGGTGACAACGACTGCAGCGGGTGTCACAAAACGAGCACTCAAAACAGGGCGCGCCGCCAAATGTTCGCGACGAAGTGCCGAGAGGTCAACGATAAAAAAAGAAAACAAGCATCCAAAGACTCCCCGGGTGCGCGTCCCTCTCTCCTCGGAAGCGTAGGTTCGCCAACGAACCTCCTCACGTGAGCGGCCGAGCAAGCCCTGGAAATTTCTCGATGGAAAGGGGCATGTTGATGCCGGGTTGCGTCATTCGTCGCGAATGGCCCCCGTATCGTCTCGCCCTTCCCCCCAGCCTTCGCTGCGTATCGCGCCGACGAAATGATGAGAACTTTCTGGAATCTCGCGCGGAAGGTATTTAACCGAGCAGCAGAAATGGGAAATCAGGAGAAGAAGGAAGTTAACGCCAGAGTGCGTAGGGTATCCCGCCGCGTCTCTCGGTGAAGGTTTTGTCCGTAGTTACAAAGCAGGAGAAGAAGAAAGTATGCGCCAGAGTGCGTAGGGTGTTCCGCCTTGTGGGCGAAGCCTTTTGTCTTCCGTGACAAAGGAGGAGAAGAAGAGGATTTCCACCTGAGGGGTGAAGGCTCGAGCTACAGGCAAGAGTGTGCGTCTACCACTATCGAGCGAAGACGCGTGGAAACAGCTGCGTGTGTGAAGCCGACGTGTTTCCGGCGAAGAAGTGTGAAGCTTGGAGAGTAACCAATTGAAGACGCGAGGTTTCCTGGAAGAGAAACTTCGGGGGCAGCGGAACTACAACAACGCTGGACTTTGAGTGATTGATTCTCGGAAGAATATCATTCGGACTTTTGTTCCAAGACCTTTGGACTGAATAAGTTTTCTAGCTCTTTAGTCTTTAAGTGTCTTGGTTGTTCGATGCATGCGACTGCATTGTAGTGCGTATTGTTGTCTGTGTCCGTTGTTTCGAGTGTGGCTGATTGTACTGTGTAGTATGTTGTTTGATTGGTGACATATTGTATTCAACTATTGTGGAGTGTGCATACTTGTGTATTGTTTTGATCTGCCATTATTGAGAATATAATTTTGTTTTGTTTATCAACTCTCGGCTCTGACTTGTTCTTTGGGCGACAGCCGGCGTCCGCTGACGCGCCAAAAAGGACCACTTCTAAATTGTCCACGCTTTCGTGGTGCGGTTCGGGGCGCCGATACATCGGCTCTTGGATTTAGCCCGGCGATCGCCTCCCGAATTAACGAGACTTGTGACAGCGGGGTACTAGGCAGTCGCGACGTATGTGACCGGTACTCTTGCACCGTACGCACAACGGTGCATGGCCCGGAACGACAACGAGAGTCAACTCTCCGGCAATCTTGATCTGGTGCGGAATGTCATCCACCTTGGCGTCGGAGTGCAGCTTTAGTCCCACAGACCGCTTCGTTGAGCCCTTTTCAGTGATGCTCGGTGCGCTCCCCTTATCCCGCTTCACTTCGAATACTTTCCCATAGGGAGTAAACGCAACACGCACGTCTTCATTGGTCACGCCGTGCAGCAACCAGTGAAGCTTCAAGTGAACCTCGCAGTTATTTCGGTCAATTATCAAACATGGGCGATCCTTTACCTTCACGTCGACGGCGGAGAGCAACTTCTGAGCAGCCTCAGCACTCGTCAGTGTCACAGCCCATACGTGGTTCGTTTGATACGCCCCCAACGCCAAAACGTCGGTGAGCGCACCAAGCTTGGCCAAAGTGTCCCGGTAATCTTCGACGCGGTAAGGCCGGGCTCTCGGATCACCATGCATGAAAACGGTATTCGCAGCGATACGCCCGGAAGGCAGATTGGGCAGAATCACCTGATAATCGTCGGCGCTAGGCGCAAAAACCCTGTTACCGTGGCCCGTTCGGGCCGCTGAGGCCGCTCCGTCGGAGCCGGACATTCCGCAACCGTATCACTCGAAAGCCGGAAGTGGAATGCTCAGCCACGCTACCGACAGTTTTGGTCATGCTCCGGTTATTCATAGCCTTTTCCAAGGACCGCATTTGAAAATAATAGTATCGCAGCGGTGGGATTTGAACCCACGCCCCCGAAGAGACTGGTGCCTTAACCAGCGCCTTAGACTGCTCGGCCACGCTACCGACAGTTTTGGTCAAGCTCCGGTTAATCATAGCCTTTTTCAAGGAACGCATTTTTTAACGGAAAAAGTGCAAAAGCGGTGGGATTCGAACCCACGCCCCCGAAGAGAATGATCCCTTAAACCAGCACCTTAAACCACTCAGCCGCGCTACCGACAGTTTTGTGCGTACTCCGGTATAAGAATTTCCTTCATTTCCACGTGACCTCTACGTGGTTCCTGTTTTTCTTTTTTGTCCGCTTGCCATTCACGTCATTCGTGGCGAGCAGCTTTGTGGCACCTCCCAGTGGAGAAAGAAGCTGGAATTAAAAAAAAAACTTTATAATCGCAGCAAGGGAAGTTAAACGCAGCTATTGTGCTTGCTTTTGCGCCTTAGAAGTCAGCCTTTTGCATTTACCGAAGAAAGAGGTAGGTATTCTTTGAATAGATAAACACTGGTTCAGGTGTATGCGAATAAAAAAAATGTTGAACAACAAGTTGAATAGCATTGAATTCGATTTGGTACTCGAATCGAATAGGACAGTTTCGAAATGCAGAGTATTTTTCAAATTATTTTTGAAATTTGAGCACGGACGGGAGAACACCGAAATAACAATACTTTTTACAGCTAAAGGTAACGTTTGTTCTTTTAATGCCTAAATTACCAACTTACATACATCTCAAGGTTTTTTGGGACTACCGATGCCAAATTTATTGCCGTATGAGGGCGATTTTTCGGAAAACTCCACCCATATTTAGTTTTCCCTGTGCTGCAGCTGCCTCGCATTAGTAAGTCCCCATGTACATCTAGTAATAACTAAAGGTGGGGCCTACGCCTGCATTCATGTGCATCTTAAATAGACGCAAGTGTGGTGTTTGGATAAATTGATTTTAGGATTTCTAAATTGATTTTAAGCACTCCCTTTTTAACGTCAGTCTTCCCTTTAACACTATTTCACAAGATACGTGAAGGTATCCAGCTACTCGTACATAAAGAATGTCGATACAAAATGGAGGAAGCGAACCAGAAAATTGGCTGGTAAATATTTGGAAAACAGCAGGGGCCCAAACCAAAAAGAATTATCGGTTAAGAAGAAGGTGAAGGAAGCTGAGACCGATGTTTGGAGAATTGGCATAATTAAGAAGTCCGTACTAGAGATCTATCGAACTTTTAAGCAGGAAATAGCGACGGAAAGGATATATGATAATACTCAGGGTAGTATTGCGAACACAGACATATCGGGCCAAATACGAAGGAATAGACACGGTATGCAGTGCGCGTGGAGAGGAAGAAGAAACTGCCGAACACTTGATAATGTTCTGTAAAGGGCTTCACCCAGTAGTTTAGGTTGATGGCGCAGAGTTTTTCAAAGCACTGGGGTTTAGGGACAGGGAGGGAAAAATAGACTTTCAGCGGGTAGAATTAACTAGAAAGAGGTTATCTGATTGGTGGCTAAAGTCAAGGCACGAGTGAAAATTGAACCCTTCACTGCAAAGTACACATCCTCAACCTCACTATTTAAAGAAAAAAATAAATCTAGTTTTTGGTTCATTAAGTATTACGGCTTGGTGGCGCTAGCCACCGCCCGATCTAAAGGGTACGGTCATATCCATCCATCCATCCATCCATCCATCCATCCATCCATCCATCCATCCATCCATCCATCCATCCATCCATCCATCCATCCATCCATCCATCCATCCATCCATCCATCCATCCATCCATCCATCCATCCACCCACTCCGATGCGTGCTTTCGTGCGAATGAAGACCGCGTTCAGTCTTGCGTTAAATGGCGTTCGCTCTTGGCGCCCTTGCTCTTTCACCGGCAGTCTGTCTGCTTACAGTATGAGCGACGAAGGCTAGGTGGTGGAGCGGAGGGCTCGGAAAATGGCTGCAGTGCATGCTGGCTGTCTTCAATAAGCATCGACTGGGCAATATTTACGGAAAATTGACGGTTTACCAATGAACGTCTGGAGCTTCGCTTACTCATCATCTGTTGGTATGCTGGGATCACTGTGATTTTTCTTATTTCTGTGCCTGCTGGCGTGAAGAAGAAGACGACCAAGCAAACCCCTGCTTCCATACTGGATTGTTGATAAAAACAAATATTTATAAACGAAATGGCGGAAACTCTCACGCGGCGGTACCTGGATGGCCCTGCAAAGTACATCGAACCTGACACCGTTTTTGTTGCGGAATCTCGATTTCGTAGATAATCTTTACTTCAGGATGCCGTGGAAATTAGGTTACCAGTACAAGAATATGGTCACCTTACTCTTCCTTGCAATAATAAATGGTGCCCAACTCCCAAGTTAGAAGTATGCTTCACGAAATTTTGTTTTCGAATTCCACCTCTATATTTTTTTTTATACAGGTCTGGTCAGGTGCCATCTCCGCTCTGCTTCTACTGTAAGGAGCCTGTACACATTGATCAATTTTTACTTACGTACTGATGTTTCACCAGCAATAGGAAAAAAACATTCAAAAATATTACTCAGGAAATTAAGCATTACTGTTAATTTTGAAAGCGTTCTTTCTACTAGGGTTTATTCTCTGGGCCACCACAACAGGAACGTCTGCATGGCAGTCTGCGAGTTCCTTAGAGACACAAGAATATTTTTTCTTAGGTTATTCCTAAAGGAAGCTTATTTCAGTTATTAATTTCTGTTACAGCTCTGTGTCTACCTAATCGTACGTGACTTAAGAATTGTAAATTTCATATTCCTTTGACATTTGTTTTATTGATTTTCCTTAATCAAATTTGAAATTCATTTATTCTCAATATAAGAACCACCGGTTTAATGGCCAATCCACAGTAGTGGGTACGAGCCAAACATACGCGCAAGCAAGCAAGCAAGATCAAATGATTTCTGAGCGGATACATATGGACGTCATATACACAGGGTGTTTCAAGAAATCAGTCCAATATATTTTTTTTTTTGAATCAGCAAAAGGCGCTATTTGCTCGCTGTCTTCAGCGTTGCTGTTTCTGTTGCGGAAAGCATTTTAATAGGGTTGAAAACATCATTGGAAACAGTAATTAGGAAAGTTAAAGTAATTACCTGTTTATTTAGTATAGTTAAGCAGGTAAATAAAATTAGAGAATTGAAGTTCTTCATGCGAAGAACCCATTGTCGCTTTGAGATTTCCAAAATGTAACCTCTAGTAACAACTGCGAAAAAATAAAGTTCTCCTAAATTCTACTTTGAATCCAAAACCGAAACGCGAATGAGCGAAACTGCCATTTTCGTCTGAGACGTCCGAAATAAAAGGGCGTTGTTTTATCAACCATCAACCGACTTAGCAGTGTGGATGTGTGTGCTGGGCTTGAAATTACAGCATGCATGACGCACGCACGTTAACAAAAGGGGAAGAACTGCAGACCTGTAACCACTGTTTTGAACAGTGATGCCATTGTAGTCGTCTGCTTGCTGCGCTCATTGGTCCTTTGGTCATGGTTTAGTCACAGAACTTAGGAGAACTTATATTGATTCACTGTTATTATTAGAGGCCTTTTTTCCGATATCTAACAGTGGAAATTGGAGTTTAGCATGGATGTCTGGAATTCTTCTATTTGACTTAACTGCCTAATCTCCCTAATTAGAAAGCAAATTACATTAACTTTCCTAATTACTGTTCTAAATAACGTCTTCAAGCCTTTTAGGATGTCTGCCGCTATAGAAAATGGAACTATTGATTGATATGTGGGGTTTGACGTCCCAAAACCACATAATTTTATGAGACATGCCGTAGTGGAGGGCTCTGCAAATTTAGACCACCTGGGGTTAACGTGCAACCAAATCAGAGCACACGGGCCTACAGCATTTTCGCTTCCACCGAAAATGCAGCCGCTGCAGCCGGGATTTGATCCCTTCACCTGCGGGTCAGCAGCCGAGCACCTTAGCCACTATACCACCACGGCGGGGCGATTCACGCGTGTGCTGATAATCAAGGGACATACATTAATTTATTCAGATGGGTTGGTTGATGTGAGGATGAATCAAAATAGCGATGAAAGCTAGCACGCTGAAAATATTATGGTATAATCCTGAAGAGATGAGCAGCTGCGTTGCCTCCTTTGTTTGTTTTAAAATCAAGATGGGAGCCGACAGATGGAAACAACGTAGTGGGATAATAAGGGTGAACTGTGGAAGTGCCTCAGACGGGCTGGCCGATGTTTCGATAGGAGGGCGTATGTTTCTCAAAGGCGCCGTGTCATCTTTGGCGTGTTAGCTTTAAGGGAATTAGTAGTGACGTCATCTCCTGAGGGTGGCGCGTGTCCCTGTTGATAATCGCCGTTTGAAAAGAAAAAAAAACTTTGAAGCAGAGGAGTGCAGTCACGGCTTCATTTAAGAAGCGAGGGCTGCACTCCTCCAAGACTTGAGCGGTACGTGCTCGTCTTACTCGGGAAGAGGGCAAGTTCCGCCTTAGTGCACCCCCTGAACGATGCAAATGACTGGAGTTTATCTCAGTAATGTTTGTTCAGTGAGAGTGACATCATCAAGTAGTTGATATCAATACCACACTGGGCCGTCGCTCGGGTATCAGAATATAAGAAATAGCAATCGCTCATTGTATATACCACGCACAGGGCAACAAAGATTATGTGACAACCTTTAGCGAGTGTGCTCCAAACAGCGATAGCAGGTTGCGCTTATGAATCTATGGTAAGCAGTGTGCTATAGGCACGCGCTTGTCTTGATCAGTAAAGTACGTATATATATATATATATATATATATATATATATATATATATATATATATATATATGTGTGTGTACAGTCGAGTGCACAATTTTTAGAGACCACGGGAGCACGTGCCGAGGCGCGTCGTTGCGCCTTCTGGCGGCTGCACGGCTCTGTCCGGGAGTGCGTACTGGGCACGCTCGTCTCATATCACCCGGCAGCCTGCCTTTTCGCTCGTTTCAACGGTGCGCTCTCGAAACGATGTGGACGGTGCAAGGTGCCACTTCTGCAGTCGCTGTGGGCGCACCGGTACTCCCGAGCGATAATATAGCGGCGAAAGTGCCTCTAATGTAATAGCATGGCTCGAGCGCGCCATGCAATACGCTTTCTTCCTTGATGCAGCGCGCAATACATGCAGTTTCTCAGCTTTTCTCAAACGAAGTTGCGTGTTATGCTCATCTTGCAGTGATGAATTTTGTGCTCTGTCTCGGAGACGTTATGCCAGCTCCTTTTCTTGGTGCGAATATCGCGCGTGCAGTGGTATGCAGTAAACCACTGAATATCGCGCGTCCAGAATGAATAGCCAGGAAACGCGATAAACAGTTTATTCTTATAAGCCAAAGACAAAGAAAACGATAGCTATAACCGCTATCCAGGAAAGATCACAACTTTCAGTATTTAATCAAACGCCTATCGGCGGCGATCACTTGCGCCACACGAAATGGCATCGAATTGTAAAGGGCGGCCACGATCTCGGGGCGTGAACGAAGTGCTTCCCACTCCTCCTGTGTGGCCGCGAATAGGGTTCCCTTCGTTGAACTTCCCAGATTCCGCACCGCAAGTTGGCGTTTCACGAGACCACAGACGTTTTCAATGGGGTTCAGGTCCGCTCCTACCGGTGGCCATTATTATGTGCGAACAGCAAGGCCCTCAGGCAAAGATTTCACACTGCGAGCAGTGGGAATCGGGCTCCTGTCATGCTGGTACACGAAACAACCATCCTTGAACTAAAGGACATAAGGCATTCAAGACATAAGGAAGCAATTCTCTCTCTATTATAAGGGAGTACGTGGAGGCTGAAAGGTTCTCATCGATAGGAACCAGTGGTCCAAGTCCTTCCCTGGTCATGGCGGCCCAGACACTCACAGAGAATCGGCCACTGGCAAAGACCGACTGCGTGTACTGTGGTGAATACTTGGCGAGAAAGAAAGTGCTGGATTGGTTACACGGATTTATAAGAACGGCAATGGCATATAGTCACTTTATCGCCGAACAATTTCGTCTTTCTTGAAGATCTATATAATGAAATTTTAATCATGCGAGATCACCAAGATGGTGCGAAATATTCGAGATGTTGGTAAGGCACCCTCACTGCGTTCCATAAGGCCTCGCAAACTCAACTGTATTTTTTGTGATAAGGTACAATATACAAACATTGCCTAAGATGCTTAAGTTTGGCGAGCTGCTCATGATAAAAAGTAACACAGCTTAAAGAGAATCAAAGATAAGCAACGTTCTACAGCAAGTACGAAGACAATAAAGTGCTGGGCTTTACTTGCCTTAACCACAACGTAATTAAGGCGCACTGTAGTGGGTGACCTGCCATTAATTTTTACCAGCTGCGGTTACTTACCCTGTGCATTACTCTTTCTACACATTAAATGGTGACAGATATGAGTGCACGTTATAGAACCCCAGGTAGTCTAAATTTCCGGAGCCCTCCACTATGGCGTCTCTCATAATCATATGGTGGCTTTGGGATGTTAAACACCACACATCAATCAATCAATCAATCAATCAATCAAGATTCAGTGGTGAATAGTACAAGGATGACAATAATGTAGAAGACAAATCGCAAATCTTACCTCGAGTTCATTGGACGCCATATTCGCCGTTCCTGATCCCAGTGACTTGAAAAGGTTGATTCATCGCCGAACACGACTTCTCCCCACTCTTTTGATCCCCATGTCTGCACAGAACATGCAAACTACAGTCGCATGGATCTTTGCCTGTGCGTGATGTGCGGCTTCTGGGCCGCGACGCAGTTGGAAAGCCCTGCTTCTGCCAACCTCCTACTGATAGTCCAGATGGGCGCGTTGAGATGCAATGCATCTTTTTAGCCTTTCGCTGTTATATGGGGATCAGCTACTACGGCGGCGATAATTAGCCTGTCCACTTCGTCATCTGTGCATCTTGACCTTCCAGCACGGTCTCTGTGACTGATCCGCCCTTTTTGTCGGTACGCTCGGATGGCACGACTCACCGCATTTCTTGACCTTTGAAGGAGCCGGCAGATGACCCACTGAGAAAAGCCTTGGATGCTTAACTCTACGATGCGTCTCCTTCCATCAGCTGGTACTCGTGGCGACATTTTTAAAGACGAATGAGGGGGCCTTGAAACCCCCGATCTTATACTCTTTCGAGAATGGCACTGTCCCATAGCTGTCTAATAGCTGGGCTGTGCCGCGATATGCTCCCATTCAACATTTGCTGTACGAGATAATTTCTTACCGTCACCAAGCCCGAAAGACCACGAAAAAAGGCAAAGAATTAACAAAAATTACAAAATGGTACTGCCCTGCGTCGCATGCACGCGTGAATCTTCTGAGTGCCCAATTTTTCTGAGGGAGTTATAATAAATAATCGCATTTCCACGCAGTGAGTAATGTGTACAAAAGGAGCGGTGTGCCGCCGTGCAAGGTATTTGGTCTAACAGCTTAAGGAAATAACTTTTGTTTCCTTGTGGGGCCTCCGAATTTTGAGCACTTCGAACTGAATTGTGCTCGCCTGTAATTCACTGCAGTATTTTACAAAACAACGTGACCAGAATACCAGAATACACGCTGATGCTCGAGCGAGGGATGTTAATGGAGGCAGTCTCAATTCCCGACTACTTCGCGTGCGAGAATGTTCTGTGCATATGTCATTGGTAGAGTTCTATTGAAATACTGAAAGCGGTGACGTCCCTCTCAACCTTCGTGATTTTCTCTGGTTTCCGAAAAAAACATTCCCAAATGCCCCCAAATATGAAAACACTCGAAAGTGAAAGCCTATGACATCTCTTGCACGTCTCAATCCACTTTATTTCACGCTTACTTGTCCTAATCTACTGTAATGCATCCAATTAGTGGTTTGACTTCAATCGGGGTTTATGGTTCGAGTAGTAGAAGACCACACATGAATATTTGAAATTTGAATCCCAGAAACTCTTGCGTCGAGGCTCGACTCCTACCAATAATAACTGCGTGTTCTTGACGTGACAGAACTATGATATAGAGAGAGAAATATATTTTAATATATGAATATTACAAAGAGCTGCAACAAAGTAACGTCTTGTGAATGTTTGCTCATTCGGGGTTCTTTAACGTCCACTCAGTATACTAGTTTCAAGTATCTCTCCTCTATCGAAGTACGGCATGCGCGACTAGACTTCAAGATGCGTCTTTCGGGTCAGCAGCCGAGCATCAAAACCACTGCACCACCGCAGCGGCCTTAATAAAGGATTTATCTTTAATAAACCAAGTTTCTTTTCACGTTTCTTCCTCGGCTCTTTTCTGCAGCTGTTGGACGTTTGGTGGTTTTATGCATGTTTATAGACACACGATATTTGGACCGAGTATTACTACGTGCGTTAGTTCGGCGAATGAGAGCGCAAAAGGCAACACTGCAGGCTGAGCTTATTGATTGCCTAACTCGACATTCAAAATGTGATCACGCCGCGGATCGCCTAGGAGAAACATGCACTATGTGCAGCACGCCGAAACCCGCAAATGATGTTCTGTCGTCACATTAGTGCTCGGCTTTTTTCATTGTCTTCACAGCGACTACAGAAGTGGCACCTTGCGCCGTCCCCATCGTTTCGAGATGCGCGCCGTTGAAACGAGCGAAAGGGCAAGCTGCCGGGTGATATGGGACGAGCGTGCGCAGTACGCGCTCCCGGACAGAGCCATGCAGCCGCCAGAAGGCGCACGACGCACCTCGGCACGCGCTCCCGTGGTCTCTAAAATTATGCACTCGACTGTACGCAGACCAACCCAATAAGGTTGTAGTCTGAGATGGCCTGCGCCGGTCAGCGGCGCTCACAAGGCGCGCTTACCCGAGGTGATTCGGAGGCCGCGTCGTCGGCATTCTGTCTAGGGGCCTTCGCGATAGGTTTTGGGACGGCACTTAACCAGGTGTAAGACGCTTATGTCTGTAGCCTGCAGGCTGAAGTACTGGCGAGGTGCTGAAACACGGTTAAAAGCTTACCTAAAAGTGGAGCGTAGGGCGCGTATAACAAAAGTCACTGTCAGCGAAGTGCTGCACATGGTCGATGAAGGCATGCGGCGCTTTCCCTCTCTGAGTGTAAGTATCCACTTCTTCCTAAGCTTTGAGTAATTGAGATAGTTGTGAAAGCGGACACCTTTTTCACGAGTGGATGATCATATAGATGCACGGAGCCATATTTCACCATTGCGCAGCACTCGCCATGGAGAAAAGCGGCCACAGTTTTAAGAAACAAAACGCTATGCTTTTAAATGGGCGTTAAAAGCTGACACCGACGGTTGTTAGAAAAGCGTCGGTAGCCACCACTTAAAAGATAACCAATTCAACTGCGTCTTTGCCGAGTGTTATCACGACGGTGGTTTCTATAGCCCCTTTCACTGTTTACAAACACAGACCCTTGATGACATCCGGTTTTATCCACTGATTAGCCTGAATAGCATCGGTAGTTTAAAAAAGCGTTAGAAAATAGCCCGCTTATTTTCTACACTTCTCTTCTCTGATTTGGAAAAATATTCTCAAATAAATGTGCTTTTGAGCTACACATAGACTACACAAAATTTCCTTGAATAACACGCACGTTCTTTTTATCTGAAAAACTAGTAAGAGACTTTCCTTACCCTTGAAAAAACGTTAAAGCGTCCTTTGAGTTTCGATGTTACGAGCTGGTAAATGAGCTGGCTGGAAGTTTTTTTGGGGCACAACGCTTGCAATCTTTAAACCACCTATACGGCCCCACGCCTTGAAAGCCCGCGAATCATCGGACTGACGTAATATAAGCACGGTTCACAGTGCTGCCATCGGTCGCAACTAGGCCAACTGCAAATGTTTCACAGCGCTTTAGTTGTCACCATTCTGTAGTTAGACTATTTGACTGGATAGCTTTGCGTTGCTAAAAAAAGAAAAGCACCATGAAAACTGGTTGTCTGTTCCTTCAAACTAACAAGGGCTGAACAAGGTCTCTATACCTCTTTCACAAATAGCATACGAGTACTAGCCTTTCAGCCATGTGTATAAACACCTTTCTATATACTGCGTCACAGCTGCATGGCTATTAAGAGATGCTTGTATATGTACGCTATTACAAGAAAAAACAAGACTATCGTCTTTAAAAACGGCGTCTAAATAATTCCAATTAACCTTGACTGTGTCCCTCTAACCAATACTGCACGCCTGAAAGAGATGCAGGTTCTTGTGAGAAAAACAGGTATTTTTAGCGGCCTGCATATATAACCGCTTGCACGCTATTCTATATATGAGGGCGGGAAGAAGAGTGTGATGAAAGAGGTGCGCTAGTGTCGTGTTTGATGCTGTGAGAACGCCGGCATGGGCAGAGCGGATGAAGTCGTCAGGCAGAAGCGCTATGGCGAAACTGACGCGAAGAGAAACATGACGAGGAGGTGTAACACGAGGCCACGGGGGGAGCGAAGCGCGGCGAGTCTATACCCGAGGGGTTCCACGCGCTGGGCGAGCGGCAGTGAGAAACACGGTTTGCCAGGGTCACGGGCGTGGTTTTGTCCCAAGTGCCTGGCAGGGTTCAAGGGTAAGAGCGGCTTGCTTCGCTCGGCCTGCAGCGTCGACGGAGGCCTGGTTCAATCGTTCGAGGAGAAGTCTGCGGGGCTCCGTCGACTTCGGTCTTCGGCACCGCCCCGCTGCGTCGGCACATCTACTACAAGGTTGCCCCACTCTTCGCCGAACTCCTGCGGTGCCGGCATCCCAGAGTTTCAACGCGCCCACGCAGATGGGCCCCACAAAAGTGTCAACTGCTCACCGGTGAGACGTTCTCGTGTTGTGACTCAGCTTGGGCTCGTGTGTTGCGTCTGGAGTCCCTTGTTTCCGTGTTATAACCCGCTGTGTCCTTATATAACGTCCTTGTGTGTTCTTTTTTTTATGTGCTCCATCACAAAGAGATTACGGAAGAGTTTCTGGCAGGTGAGGGGGAAGAAAATAGTCACAGTAAAAGTAAATTCTGAAGTATAATATGCGCAGGTCTACCTGATACTAATATTTACAACTAGCACGTCAGGTAAGCATAGGCATGCCTGACAAGGTCATTAAAGCTTTCCATTGGGTAAGCTAATTTGCCACAGATAATTATATATAAACTCTAAAGCCAATCGCTGTTTTGAAGGGCCAGGCGTAGGACCTAACATGACGCGTAATGGTAACAGATCGTGGCCGATCACACACATTCGTAAGTTTACTAATATCATTGGTCAATGCAGTCATCGTTCTCGACCGAGTGCTTGTGATTACATACGCGTCATAAGTACACTGCAGCGATGCTGAAAGAAAGAGGTCCGTGCTGTGGTGAAATAGCTGTCTCACCCGTTTACCACAGATCATTAAGGCAACAGCGGCGTTACAAAGCGTGGTAAGGTTATCACCCATTCGGCTTCCCATAGAGTTGGGCAGCCGTAGTATCCTGATTGTGCGATTTTATACCACAATCCTTCCTTAAGTTTTATTATCTTCCGTTACGTTGTACGTGATTCTCAGCGCAAACCGCGCCTACAGTGTTCCAGAAGCTTCAGGGTGGCAATAGATCATTTTGTTGAGATTACGCTTACTTCGGGAGCATTTCAGATTATTCTGGAACTTACGTCGCCGCTAGCGATAACGCTAGAATGTACGATGGCGAGCGTATAAATGCCGTCACGCTTCGCCGCTTGTCAGTTGATCGACGGCCGACGCCCCGTATGCCGCTTACCTGGTGCCGGGATTCCCGCGACCAGGCACGCTGCCAGTCGTCCACCCCATCTCATCAAGCATCAAGCGAACCCCTGGACAACCCCCCGGCTCTGTCCAGGCCTTCATCGCGAGCCAACGCCCGGGCACCACAGCGCAAGCCGTGGGAGCCAGGGCCAGGACGGATGTGTGATGGCTTTTACAGCGCCACCGCCAAAAGCTCATTGGTTTAACTTCAGTGCTCCAGAGGGGAGCACCGTCGACGACATCATAGATGCCCTCGAAGCAGTAACCGGCCCAGCCGGTATCAAGTCCCTCCAGCACATGGGAGGTGCAAAGTTCGGTGCCGCAGCCGCAAACGTCCATGCAGCCACCAAGCTGAAGAGCCGGGGCACCAATCTCTTGAACGGCGAATCAGTTCCACTAGTCAGCGTAGGTCCTGAAATAGTTCACGTCACAGTCTTCCGGGTACCGCTGTTGGTAGGCGACGCAGCCCTAGGGACTGCTCTCTCCACCTACGGCAACGTGCAACATATCCACGAGCAAGTGTTCAAGAGCTGCCCTGGGGTTGGCACAGGTGTCCGCGTGGCGCGAGTGGAAATGAAAAGCCAAATACCGAACTTTCTGACAGTTCAAGACTACAATGTCATGTGTGACTACCGGGGTGTCGAGGAAGTGTGCTCTAAGTGCAGGAATACTGACGACATCGCCAAAGATTGTGCCACGCCCCGTTGCATGCGCTGAAACGTGTTTGGACATGCCACAGAGGGATGCGCAGAACCATGCCGCAAGTGCTCGGAAGCCATGCAACAGCTGACTGCGTACGTTCGAAGACCTTCGAAGCGGATGCGGCAGCGGAAACCGAAGGACAAGCGTGCACCGACTTCACGCCCGCATTGCAAGATGATTATCCGGTGCTCGAGCCTGCGAGCGACACTGACACAAGCGACACTGACGCCTGTGCTGAACCACAAGACGCAGGAGACCTGCCTCTCTTGCCTGAGAAAGCCTCGTCAACCCTTCACGCCCCGTCCGAGACCAGCGACTTCTCGCCGGATGCCTATGAAGAACACAGCTCATCCAAAACCGAAGCCCAAGTGACCGTACTTAGCAGAAACCACGAGAGCTACAGCTCTGACACAGTTGGCACCACCAGTAGCGCCGAGAGCTTCGATGGGACGCGGCACCCGAACAACGGGACGTGCAGACGATCCGGTCATCGGCCCAGACAAGACCACAACGGTGATTATGCCACCGACAACGACGAGCGCCCGCGCCAGCAAGTACTCGGCTCAGACCCACAAACTGAGCCTGTCAAACCCCATTTACCAGATTACAGGTGTGGCCACCGGTGCAAGTGTCAGTGCCAGCGCCATGGAAATAGACCTTCCAGCCACCAAACGAGCCCACCCAGCGACCAAGGACTCTGAGGGCTCTACGGACAGTAGTAAGCCCCAAAAATTCGCTAATGCTCTGACGACGTCAGAGCATTTCTCTCTTAAGTCATGTTCACTCGTTGAGCGCTCGCCCCACCCTCTTCAAGGGGTTTCTTTGAAGTTTGCGCGCACCCTCCCTTTTTCAAAATGGCTACGGTGCATTTTCTTTCCTTAAACGTCAGGGGTTTCAGACGCCAAGATAAGCAGAGTGAAGTCATGCACTTCGCAAGGTCACGTCATGTCGACATCTTCTTACAGGAATGTAATTTTAGAACCCATTTTGATGTGCAATCCTTTTGCTCACATTTCGGAGTCGAAGCCTTTTTTTCGCTGACTGATTCAAAGATGTGCGGAGTCGGAGTTGTTTTCTTGACACCAGCGTTACGTCGAAGAGCACACTGTGTTTATGGTTTTGACGGCCGCACACTAGCAGTAGACTTTGACCTCCACGACAGACGAGTAAGGGCGCTCGTAATATATGCCCCTGCTCAACGTGGAGGCACGGTCGATTTTTTCAATTCACTCGACTCATTTATGTTTGACAGCTACCCTACTTTCTTAGTAGGGGATTTCAATTGTGTTGGGGACACCGACAGAGATGCGCGCAGACGCAAAGTGCTAGCCACTCATGTCCTTAGTTGCGAGGTCCTACAGTTCCCACCTGACGTTCCATGCATTACAGACCACTTTCCAGTGTCTGTGAAACTTTTCTTTTAACAATCCACTTCATTTAGAAACCATTAGAAAATGGACACCACACTCATGCACGACCCGAAAAGCGTAGCATTACTGCGCAATGCACTAGAGCAAGCTTGCGATAGGCCGCCTGAACCCCGCAGCTGGGACGCATTGAAACACAGTTGGCGCGCCGTGCTTATCAAAGCGGGGCGCGAAAGGAAAGCGCGCCTGACGACAGAGATAAACGACACGCTATGAAAAGCGCGCATTGTACGCAGAGGCGAGACGCTGACGTTCAAAATGCACGAATATCTCGATCAGTTAAAGGCGCGGTACGAACTTTTGCTACGTCTTAGTTCGCGCACGGCTGCGCAGTCTTTTATCAAAGGACGACCGGTTTCAGAGAAGTGTTCCCAACGGCTCCTTCGGTGAACAAATGCATGTCCTTTTTGTTCAGTTGCCGAACGGCGAACAGTCTACACGAGCAGAAGACATAATGAGGATCTTTGAAAGACATTTTTCGAATCTTTTCAGGGCGGAGAGCGCAAACGACGTGAACTATACCACCATCGTTAATGAGTTTTGCGAGGGAATTTCCTACGTACCGGAGGAGCTCCGCGATGGTCTGTGAAGCGCAGTGACGCTGGATGAATTACGCATCGTGCTTCAGCGCATGAACACAACCGCCGCCGCCGGCCCTGACGGAATACCTTTGAGTTTATACAAAACCTTCCTTGAAACAATACAAGACCACCTTTTGACAATGCTAAATGGGCTTCTTGCTGACGGAATCAGACCGAATACGTTTCGTGAGAGCAGAGTTATACTCTTGCTTAAAAGCGAGGGAGAGCCGTCCGAGTTAGGGCGTGGAGGCCCATTTCGCTACTTAACTCGGATTATAAGATATTGACAGCCATCCTTGCAAAGCGCATACAAACCATTCTACCGGAAATAGTAAGCGACATACAAACATTCTGTGTCCCAGGTCCTACGATCTATTCCTCGCTTGCGCTCACTCGCGATTTATTCACGTACGCTACAAGAACACAAATATCTGGCATTTTTCTTTCCTTCGATCAGGAAAAAGCTTTTGATCGCGTAGAATGGAACTATCTGTTCGCTGTGCTTGAGTGTTATGGCTTCCGAGCCCATTAGACCGACACCCTCCGCTTGCTATACACAGACATAGAAACGTCATTAGTAGTGAATGGCTATACATCTGAACCTATTGCGGTAAGTAGGGGCATTCGACAAGGCTGTTCCCTCTCCGCAATTCTCTTTGCATTATGCATAGATCCATTATTGAAACAAATCCAGAAATGCACTTCGATACGCGGTTTCCCTCTTCCAGGCTTGGGCGAAGTAAAAGTAGCGTCATACGCCGATGACGTCTCATTGTTTATTCGGAACATAGATAGCTACAGAGCCTTTCTGCAAATATTCCCCACCTATAGTTACCTGTCAGGAGTACGTCTTAATCCCGGAAAAAGCAAGGCATTGTGCTTTGGGATGCAATGTGAAGAGTTCCCTGACGGCGTCCAAATCGTCCAAGGCGTTAAAGTCTTAGGTGTAACTTTCCTTTAGACTGGTGAGGTAGCCCGCACCACATGGAAAGAAGTCGAACACAAAGTGGACAGACGCATTGAAGTCACCAGAACGTTTGAACTACCTTTTACTGAAAGAGCTTACCTAATTAAATCCAGCATAACAGCGCCACTGCTTTATGTAGTCAGAATTGCCAGACCACCTCGACGGGTTTTGCTGAGAGTGGCTGCTGCGTGCGGCTCCTTTTTCTGGGATGGCCACGCCGAAGCTGTTGCCAGAGCCTTGGTGCGCCTACCAGTAAAATTGGGAGGGCTCAGTGTACCCGACGTTGATGTAATGTGCCGCATCTTGGCTCCCAAAAACACCTGGGCACTCTTAGAGAACTCATCGGCAGGCAACTTGTAGTGTATCGGCTAGGAACCTCTAGAAGACTTTTTGGTTTAGCAAACGACACGGGACCAGCTGCTGAGGAGCCACCAGCGTATTACACACATGTTATGAAATCTTTGCAACAATGGCGAAACGATTTTCCAGTTCAAGAACTTATGGAAATGTCCCCCACCGACATGAGCGAATTAATAGAATTTAAAAGCCTATCTGAAGAACAACGCCGGAAATGCCGGGCGAAAAGACGCTGGACTCTTACAAACACGTCTCTCCCCTCCGAGGTCCGTGACCTAAACTGGCTCAGGGAATGGGGGCTTTACCAACGGCCGACCGCCTTGCGGCGTGGGGCGTGGCGCCCTCCGCCACACGCCCGCAATGCGGTTGCGTCGATACACTAAACCATGTCTTCCATGAATGTATAGTAGCGCGCACCTTTTGGAGCATGGTTACCAGGATGTTCCAAACAAGTATGCAGTGGAAGTCTAGCCACAGGGATAACTTGGTCGTACTCTTAATGGCTATCGGAGCATTCGTCTTATGGAAACGAAGGGGACTGGCCTGCCTGAGGGGCACCCCCAGAGAACCTTGTTTCCCCTACTACATCGGCTAAGCAACATAATGCTTATGCATCTTAACGCAGATCTAGTCATGCTGGGAGAGGAGGCTTTTCTCCGACGGTGGTCTACGCGATTTATTATCGTAAAAAACAACAGAGTGTCCATGCCTTTCCTCCCCTATTGAGGAGGTGGGCTAGAGCTTGTACCACTGTGACATTACAGTGTGTATTTTTCTTTTCTTCTTTGGAAACATGCCCTTTCGTGCAATATTGTTCTTGAGCGCGAGAGCAAATTGTCCTCACAGGTGAATGCAAAATATCTTGCTACACTGTGAATGACCTCCCCTTGTTTGTTCATATAGCCTTACTGTTTATTTAAGTTTGCTCATCACGGTGTCATGAATGTCCTGTCTTAGTTGAACTATTTTCGCATTGTACGTCACTGTATACACTATAGGTTCTCTCGCTGTATATAACAGCTTGCATTGTACATACGCATTGTTCACCAATGTTCATTTTTATGTGTACACATAAGTTGTGTAAGATATATCCGGAAATAAAATTCTCTTAAACGCAAGTCTGCTACTGTGATCCGACTTTCCGTTTTGCGGGCACAGGTTTGCCCAAAGAAACAGGTAAGTCTTCAACGTACGCTCTGCTCATTCGTCGACGTTGCGACCTCGTGACAATACAGTCGCAGCGAATGCCCCGAACATTCAGTGCTTGCTCCAGTATCGCACGATAGATGTCCAAAGACATTTGTGCGCAAGATGTACGTTAATTACGACGTGTAACACGGCGTGTCATTTTTCGGTGCCATCATCTCACGTGCCACTACTTCCGTACCTCGTTGCCTTACTTTATATTAGTGCAATTTGATGATTCATTCTTATGTGGGCTTTAACGTCCCAAAACCACCATATGATTATGAAGAACGCTGTAGTGGAGGGCTCCAGGAATTTTAATCACGTGGGGTTCTTTAACGTGCACCTAAATCTGAGCACATGGGCCTACAACATTTCCGCCTCCATCAAAAATACAGCCGCTGCAGCCGGGATTCGTTCCCACGACCCGCAACCTACGAGTCAGCAGCCCGAGTACCTTAGTCACTAGACCACCGCAGTGGGGGGAATAGTATATACTTTTGCTAAGCGCACCACTGAGGTAGAGCGAGCTCCGACTTTGCTTTCAAAAGCATTAATAACTGGCCATTTTAACGTAGACTAAAAACTTCCCTAAACATAGCGAGAAGACGAAGACACAAGTAAGAAAACATTCAGAACACCACGAGTGCAAACTGCCAGCTGTTTATTTTCCGAAAGGCAAATGAACGCATATTTCAGGCAAAAACCTGGAGTCTTGACCAATCTTTCGATTTCACATGTACCGACAAAAATGCTATCATTACTAGGAGTCTGACCCAAAATTTTTTACTTGGGTCTTCACCTTCTTGCGTGGTTTAAGAAAATGTTTCAGCAATTAACTTATTAGCCTTCCAGAATGCTTCAGGACACACCTGAGAATGTTCAAGGCGTGCAACCATCGCGCCGGGCTTCTTCATCCAGGAAGCGTAGCAACGCGTCGAGCGACACGGACAGCGCTGAGTCTGACTCAAAAGACGCCTGCAGTGCCACCGTGTTACGATGTCCAAACTGCCACGGCGCTCATGAGGCGTCATCCAAAGATTGCCCGCGGGTGCGAAACTAGCACGCGGTACTCAGGCGTATGGTGCGGGACAGTTCAACGCACAGGAAAGCTGCCGCTACACTACGCCGACGACGGCGTCGTGGGCGAAGACCATCACGGAAAAACTGCTCTACCGATAGAGAGATGTCATCCTCTATCAAAGAGGCTGACCCACAAACACCGAGCTCACTGAAGACAGATACTGCCAAACAGAAGAAAGGGACAGCAGTCGCCCCATCCGAACAGTGGCCCTCACTTCAACGAAGTCAACCTACTTCGGAGCTGCATCAAATCCCGCCGCCCTCGACGACCCCTCAAACCAGTGATGCGATGATTGAAGATCAAGTGATAAGCTTGCTGCAATCACTGATGAGTACCATGCATGTCCTACTGAGTAATATGAAGACTTCGGCTGCGCAGACCGCACTGCATGTGCTGGACACCCTGAGTCCGGTGCCTGCAGCTCTAAGGTAAAACCATGGCCAGTGAGGCACCGTCGTTTAGAGCGGAAGTCAAGTATGCATCTGTCTTTCAGTGGAATGCCAGAGGACTGAAGTCGCGCATGTCTGACTTTAGACAGTTTATATTTTTGAACCGCTTCCCCATTATCGTGGTTTGTGAACCCAACCAGTGTGCTTCAATCAAGCTGTCAGAATATGAGTGTTTTATGTCCTCCACTCACAGAGACTGCAGCAAAGTTATTGTATTCATGCGCCATGACCTCACTTACGTTCACCACAGAGTCTCGCCTGATGAAGGGAATCAGTATGTGTGCCTCACTGTGAAGAAGGTTAAGGTTGCTTTCCCGATTATCGAAGCTTACTTATCTCCATCAAGCCGCCTTGACTGCGAGCGCTTACGCGGTATTCTGACATCGACTTCAAGGCCATGGGTGATCACTGACGACTTCAATGCCCACCATTTTCTATGGGGATGCTCCAGAGACAACTCTAGAGGAAGAAAATTGGTGTCCTTAGCCTTGGAGTACGAACTATGCGTTTGTAACGATGGAAGCCCTACAAACTTACGCGGATCAGCCTATAGCAGCTGTCTGGACCTTACATTGGTTTCTCGCTCACTTACCAGGAAAGTGCACTGGTTTTCGGATCTGGAAACGGGGAGCAGCGCCCATATACCAACTTACTTGTGTATAGAAGGTTTCACCAGCTCCAAGTCCTCAAGAGGCCTCAAATACACCGATTGGCCGAAATTCAAAATGTTAATGGAAGACTGCTGTACCGACGGCTTATCATATAAACAGAGAACTCGATAAAGGATGTCCTGCAGAATACCACGCATACACATTTGACCAGTCACAAGCACACCGACTTTGACATCGAGCTTGAGAAACTTCGCGCAATACGCCGTCGTGCAGAACGAAGGTACCGACGGACAAAGTGCATGGATGATTTGAGGCTGGCTAGACGCATTCAAAGTAAAATGCAGCGGCACATGGATAAACTGGCTAGGCGATGTTGGACATCCTTTTGCGAGTCGTTGTATCCACAAAAGCCCCTATCACTGATATGGCGAACTGTCCGGGGTCTTAGCACAACCTTGGGTCAGCGACACCCGTTTGCATCTCTTGCACTTAACCTTCGATGCAGAGAGATTGACGTCGCAGAATCTTTCTGTAGAAGAATTGCCAGTGATTCCAATTTCACAGTATCAAGAACGGGAACATTTGACAACCCACCGCCCTCACGTGATCCCCGTATGGAATGCAAGTTTTCTATGGATGCGCTAGAGGCGGCTCTGGCAATGTGCAGACGTTCTTCAGCACCCGGACCTGACGACATTAACTATCGTGCCCTTTGTAATCTTGGAGACGAAGCTCGGAAGGCCCTCTTACGCCTATACAAGGATTCCTGGCAGACTGGTACGGTTCCCCAGACATGGAAGTCAAATCGCCTCATTCCTCTTCTAAAGGCTGGTGAATCTCCTTTGGATATTGCCTCATACCGCCCTATCGCACTTGCCAGTTGTGTGGGAAAAACGATGGAACGAATGATTCTAAAACGAATGGACTGGTATTTAGAGCACTACGAAATCTATCCAGTATCCTTGACCGGATTCAGGCGCGGCCATTCGTAAAAGGACAACGTTGTTGATCTGGTGACATATGTTCAACACCGGAAAGCCTGTAAGAGACTGTGCGCCGCCCTGTTTCTAGACGTTAAGGGGGCTTACGACAATGTCACCCATGAAGCCATCCTTAGTGCGTTGGAAACAGGAGGTTTTGGTGGGAAGATATATATGTGGGTGTACAGCTAGTTACAGCTGAGATCATTTTACGTGATGACAGCGAATTTCCCAACACCTGATTATTACAGCAGCCGAGGAGTTCCTCAGGGAGGAGTGCTAAGCCCTACACTTTTCAACCTAACTCTCGTTGGTCTAGTCGAGCAGCTATTTAGCACTGTAGAACTTTCTTTCTATGCTGATGGCATCTGCATTTGGGCATCAGGTGTGACAAGGCCTCAGCTTCACACCCGCTTTCAGAAAGCTGCTACAACGACGTCATGCTACCTTCGTAAACAAGGCCTCCAGGTGTCCTGCGGAAAATGTGCAGTGGTAGCGTTCACGCGGAAACCAATGTCTGCTTATAGCATATCGATTAATGAAGAATACATATCGTTCAGCAGAAGCCACAGGTTCTTGGGAGTCTTAATAGATAGAAACCTGTCATGGACTCTACACGTGAACTATGTGAAGAAGCGGCTGATCGCAACATGCCACATGTTCAAATTCCTTGCAGGAAAAAATTGGGGAGTGCCCATACCATCCATGCTACAACTGTACAGAGTGCTGTTTATCGGATTTTTACGGTACAGCTTACCTGCAATATCTAACACCGGCAAGAGCAACCTGCGCACAATTCAGAGCATTCAAGCACAAGCACTTAAGATATGCCTTGGATTACCCCGCAGTGCTTCAACAGCTGAAACCATTGCCATCGCTCAGGATCATTCGATAAAGACGCATATTATTACCGAGACAATGCGCATGCACCTCAGGCATTATGCCAGGACCCCTTCTCACCACCTGGCGAGCCTAGCTGCTGAAAGGCCCCGCACGACATACGGCACTATTGTCTACAAGCATCATTCATCGTTTACTCAGACATACGCGCCTGCATCAAAGCCACTGCTTCCTCCTTCGAGCTTGAGCCGGCCGCGACTTCTTTTCATGATTCCAGGAATGTGGAGAAAATCGGACTTACCGACACATGCCCTGAAACAACTGAGTCTATTCCTACTGGAAAAAAAACTACAGTAACCACGTGCGCATTTACACGGATGGCTCTACTGCGCCGTCTAGGTCAGGTGGAGCAGTGGTTATACCATCACAAGGGGTAACTCGGTGTTTTTAGACTTCACATGTGATAACGTCAACGATGGCAGAACACGAGGCTCTGCGCAATGCACTGGACCTCATCAATTCAGAAGAAAGACCAGGTAAATGGGCAGTGTTTTCTGGCTCAAAACCAGCGTTACAGTGCCTGATATGAGTTCTCCGACGCGGATGCCACGACCAGTTGACCTACCAAACCGTGAAACTTCACCACCTTTTATTACAAAAAGGCCATGGCGTCGTCTTTCAGTGGTTACCTGGGCATTGTGATATAGGCGGCAATGATTCTGCAGATCATGCTGCTCGCACGTCACATAAACAAGCGAACAGCATTCCGTTTCCGCTTTCAAGAGCGGATACGGCGATGCAGATTCATTAACTGGCCCACAGTCTCACACTGACTGAGTAGAACACACCAAGCGTACGACGTACAAGACTGCACGAGCTCGACCCTTCACTACAACTCCGGCCTCCACCCTGCCTACATCAACGTGCAGCTTCGCTTCTCTATCGCCTTTGGCTGGGAGTTGCTTTCACGAAAGCTTATACCACGTTAATTGGAATTACTGACAGTGCGGCGTGCAATGTTTGCGGCACCGACGAAAATATCGAACACCTGCTGTGCCATTGTCCTCGATTTGCCTCAGATAGACAAGTACTTGCCAACGCAATGCAGCGACTGGATGATCGGCCTCTTTCTGTGTAGGACTATTACAGCAGCGTCCACATGCCTCGACAGCCCACAAGGCAGTGAAAGCCCTGCTGTGTTTCCTGAGAAAGACAGGCTTGTTTGAACGCCTCTGACATGCGGTAGAGTTCTACACGCTGCAGTGAAATTACTGTCAGTCTCTCCCTAACCTTTCTTTTTTTCCCTCTCTTTCCTTTCTCGTCTTTCTTGTCCCCTTCCCCAATCCCCCAGTGTAGGATAGCCAACCGGATGTCTTTCTGGTTAACCTCCCTGCCTTCTCCCTTTTGTTGCTTCCTCCTCCCTCAGAACGTATTACTTACGTAGACGAGAGTGGATGTGTGGGGTGGATAAAACAGAATGGTGCAAGCAGTGCACAACAGTTAGCGGACAAGTCCAGTGTTTTGTCTTGCCATTTTTGTTATTTCATGCGTATTTCGATTCTGCATCCCCGTGTACTGCGCAATGTCAGCGGACTTTAAAGAACACCTGAAGATCAAAATTTCCGGAGCCATCTACTACAGCATGCCACGTAATCACATCGCGGATTCGGCGCGTAAAGGCCCAGATTGTATTACAGCTTATCAGTTAGAAAAACGGCCGCGATGGCCACCTCTCGTTTCTGCCACTCGTGTTACAATAATGCGTTTCGAGCGATGCGTCATATAATCTGTCATTTTGGAATGCACGGAGCTAATGAAATCTGAAAGCTTGTCAAACTACGGATAGTGTGTCATTTCTATCAGTCTTCTCATTATTCAGATGTCACGTTATGCACGTCATGATGTGTCATTCGTGTTTTCCATACACCTTATGTTATAAGTCCTATTAACGATACTGTTGAATAATTTACCGTGATAGCACGTAGCATGTTTGTTACTGCATACATACATACATACATACATACATACATACATACATACATACATACATACATACATACATACATACATACATACATACATACATACATACATACATACATACATACATACATACATACATACATTTCAGATTATGGAGACCACCTGAAAAAAAGTTCCATTCAGGGCGTAATCACGTATCTAACAATATGCATTATAACATGCAATGTTACATATCATCCGCGAGTGAGAACAAAACACGTGCAGGCACGTTAGAAGATTTTTAAAATGCCTGCCTCATTGTTACTAGGCTGCGGAGGCCTGCCACATGTGTGCTGTGTGGCTGAGGGCGTGTTGCGCGGCAAGAAAAAGAGAGAAAAAAAATGTAGGACGCGTAAAGTGAGCAAGAACATCGGCACATTAATTCTAAAGCTCAGAGTGCAGGCATTATTGTCGGTAGCGTGGCCGAGCGGTCTAAGGCGCTGGTTTAAGGCACCAGTCTCTTCGGGGGCGTGGGTTCGAATCCCACCGCTGCCATTATTTTTTATTACGTGTTTTTGTTTTTCATTTCTGGTTCTATTGCTTTGCCATGAACTATATAAGGACGGGAATATGGCCTGTCTAACTTATAAAAATTCATTATTTTATTGACTGCCCACCTTAGATTCGCTGAAAATCGCCCCACAGGTCTTTAGCTAACTTTCAACCCCTCTTCCAGCCCCGACGAATCCACTGATTTCAAGTGCTATAACTGCATTTGCGATGAATAAAGCTGCAACGACTGCTGCATTGCATGGCCCATGCAATAGATTACAGTTATAGCTGCACGAAAGTGCTGGACTTCATTACTGTTGCAATTTGCTGCATTTTGAGCTTGAGGGTTACTGTCTTCATATGCGGACTGTGCTTCATATTAGTGATCGCCATGACGGACACTTTTACGGAGACGAGGGTGGTGCCTAAGGTGCTAGGCTGCTGACCGGGATGTCGCGGTTTCGATCTCGGCCGTGGTGGTCACATTTCGATGGAGGTGGAATGGAAGAGATAGGTGTACTGTGCAATGTCAGTGCTCGTTAAGAATGCCAGATCGTCGAACTTTCATGGGTCCTCCATTACGGCGACTCTGGTATTCGTATCGTTGTGTCGGGACGTAAAACCTCAACTATTGTTGTGATGGTACATAACAGTGCCACCCACCTACCCGTCAGGGAGAATGGACCAGTGAGCCAGCGGTAAACGTAAGCATTGCGACATAAAGGCAAGGTAAGTGGAAATTTTCAGTTTTTTTTTCAAATAAAGTTTCGTATTTTAGTCACACATAAAAGTAAATATATTTTTACGCAAAATGTGTAACACACAATTAGATTTGTTAAACAAGCTCAATAAAAGCAAATGATGCACTATTGCTAAAGCTAGGCACTGAGGCAGAATTTCCCATTGTGACAAAAAAGAAGTGCCACCGGGTATATGTTAGACATATAGGCATACGCACAAGGGTAGCAGGAGGGGGGGGGGGGGTAACCTACCATCTTAGTCACTTCAAAGGGGGGCGCAAAGTGAGCCTAATGTAATGACATACCAAGGAGGGGTATGCTTTGACTCGCCTGGCGGGAGTCAGCCCCATACATTGACATAAGAGAGAGAGGGGTGCTCTGACGTACCTTCGCTCTCCTCCAAGGGAAACCCTGCACACGCCTATGGTTAAATTCGAGCTCCACAAGGAATTTTTATGGCTGAAAAGAAAGACAATGCTAACGAAGAAGGTTACAAACTTACTGATAAAGAAAGGATTGTTCTATCTGAGCAGCCACGTGACTTGCCATCTGAACAGTAAAACTTTCTTCAGGCAGAAAGAAGTGGCTTCGTAATACTTGAAACACGAGCATGTAACTGCACAGGGACACAAAAAGACGGACAAGCGCATATATACTACAGTATCATGAACCACGAACCAGTGTTGTACAGAATGACATTCTAAGGAACGAATTTCAGGAACTACTTCTTTTCTGGAGGAGCGAAGGAACGCCACCTTTTTATTCAGGATAGGTGGAGCTCTAACAGTAACTTGTTACAGTTAGGAGGGAATGGGTCAGGGAACAGTGTTTCTTTCGTAAACGTTTCACGTCATTCAACAGTTTACAGCACGTCATTACATACGAAGAACTGATACGTTTATTGTGCTCGTATCGCCACCAACGACGAAGGCATAGCAGCAAAGAATTCGCATTCACAGAGAGAATATATCTACATTGGGATATTACCCGTTACGGACTAGAACGGCAGTAAGAACAAACACCTAACAAATGCAATATAACATTATGCCCAGCTTTCTATTCGCTCGTATACATCTCTTTCCTGAGTTACCATTCGAGTGAAGTGGAGTGTTAAGAAAATAATTGGATCTGCATTTCTCTGCAACATGCGCGCATGCTAGATGAGCGTAGCATAGCTTTGTAGAGTATAGCATATTTATGTATATTCAAAGGATATAATGTATGGTATAGAATATCAATGGGGCAGTTGAGGGAAGTGCTGCTGAAGATGAGCGAGAGAAGGAGAGGACAACGAGTGTAAAAAGGGAAATAACGATATCAATAAAAAAAATTGGGGAAAAAATTGAAAAAAAAACAAAAATAGATAACGAATTGTACAAAATATGTTTCCTGTCAGCAAATGTGGGACTTTGATATGTGGGGTTTAACGCCCCAAAACCACCATATGATTATGAGGGACGCCGTAGTGGAGAGCTTCGAAAATTTCGACCACTTGGGGTTTTTTGACGTGCACTCAAATCTGAGCACACGGGCCTACAGCATTTCCGCCTCCATCGGAAATGCAGCCGCCGCAGCTGGGATTCGATCCCGCAACCTGCGGGTCAGCAGCCGAGTACCTTAGCCACTAGATCAACGCGGTGGGGCAAGCGTGGGTCTTTACTAAGTTTCAAATATAGGTATATCCTCGACATCATTTTCTACATCATCTTGAAATATTAATTCAGCACTAATTAAATGCCGAAGTATTGTCCCTTTTCGTGCGGTTTCTTGGGCAAAAAATTAAACTATATTGGTGCATTGCTGGATATTTCAATAAAAATATCTGAAACGCAGTATCCTGACTGCGCCTTTGAAGACAAAAGTGAGATCTGCTACATGTCAAGGACATGAATGAGGCGAGCACAAGAGTTGCTATAGAGCCAGTGGTCTCTAAAAAATTTGCCCATGAGCTCTTATTTGGATTCCTTTTACGTACATATAACCTGTTGGCAGCGAGTTTAAATTCATATATGCAGCTCGATGTAAGCTTTAAAATACTCACTTTACTTCGCCACATGATTATGACTTTATATATTTATTCAAAAGTCAAACGTAACGGTAATGTAATGACACGTTCCAATTATGAAAATATAACTTTAACGAGTTTCTGTTGCATATAAGGAAATTGTAACGGGAACTCGTTCCAAAATTGAGAAGGAGCGAGATACGAGCTTTCGTTACAGTTTTAGAGGAACGTGTACAACGCTGTCACCAACCCATTCAATCCGTCAGTGTGGGTTCGTAAGTTTTTCCGTATTTTTTTATCGCACTAGAACGCCCCAACGTTAAGTATAGCTTCGTGTAAGCCGTGATTGCACTAACTGTTTCAGTCCTTATCTCAGGAAAAATTGAGACCATCGAAAACAGGTCCTCTGACTGATAAAATACTATATCGAAGTCCTTATTATTAAAAAAAAACAGATCACACAAACACAAATTATGAACAACAGGAAACCCCCGTATTACTTATGAAGAGTTTTCAATGACACGCAAACATTTTATCCCGATTGAAGAAAAATTCTAAACGTAATTTATCTTTCAGAGAAGCACAATGTTAAATAATGTGAAGCTGGTGTTAGGTTCGAACACGCGGACAATACTCTCTCCTTGAGCTTAGTGAACACAGAAGGAAAAGGGCAAGAAACGCTGAGTACATATTGTGCAACTGTATTAGCAAACAGGTCTTGCTCCTGGGCGCATAACATTCTGCGCAATCAGGAACAAGCACCAATAATAGATTATACCTAACGCAAGTCACTTTGTGGATTTCTAAAACGGGAGCGCGAAATCTAGAATATTGCAGCAAAAAAAAAAAAAGAACTGACGGGAAGTATGAGATCAGCAGCAAAATATTCATTTGCCTGATGGTAGAGTATGTTAACGAAATTGATGTCAATAGAAAGCACAAGCCACAACGAACAAGAATTCTCGCGTGAGGTACAAGAACTTTATCGCAGCAGGCCTCAAAAACATGAGGCAACACATGTAGCAGGCGTTGGCAGCGAGTTCAAGAAACGCACGAACAAACGACGCATAAGACCTGTTCGTCGTCCGCACTTGTGCGATAGATAAACAGCGCAGCGAAAGAAGAAAGAAAAATTGACAAAAACAAAACGGCCCGGCCACCTGAACCCAGAAAGGTGGCCTCGAAGCCTCCTAACAAAAGAAAAAGAATTGCTGTTAGGGCAATTTTGGCAGCGGTGGGATTCGAACCCACGCCCCCGGAGAGACTGGTGCCTAAAACCAGCGCCTTAGACCACTCGGCCACGCTACCGACGGAAGCAGAGGTCTATACGCACCCGACAGTTCACTGCATTGCAGCTGCGTATGTGATGACGCTTGCACACGTGTCGCAAACCGGTGCGCGACAACACATCCTGCATACCGAGGACGATGCCTCGCGAACACACAACCCCCGCGCCGTATGTACCGGAAAACACTGTAGTGCGCTGCCGCCAGAGGTACGAAAGAAACAGCCGGACTTGAAATAATGCTTATTCATTCAATTATTATGAAAGTGAATGGGAAACCTATCATTAATTACACCGGGTTCATTTCGCAATTGCCTTTAAGTAAGCCGAAATTCTGTAAGAAGAAGAGTAGGTAAACGGAACTAACTCGACTTCATATATTCTGAGCGCAGTGCTCTGAGGAAGGCTTGTCATTTCGAGGAAAGACAGCGCGGCAGCAGCACACATTATCTTCTCAAAAGAAAGGACACCATGAAGAAAAAAATGTTGTATAATAATTACAATACAAAGGTATGTTATATATTTTTGTACTGTAATTAAAAATATCAGCTATTTCTTCTCATGGGAACAAAAGGAAGATATTGGAGTTTGCAGCTATCACAAAAAGCTAAATAGCAAGTTGATTTAGAACAAATTTTATCGTTTTGATTGGCGGAATATACCAAAATAGTGCGATGATTTTCTCTTCTATTTTTTTTATTTATGTTGTGATAACGAACGTCATTATCGTGATTTGATGGAATTGATAAACACCGCCGTGTATTATTTTCTTTTGAAAGTTCTTTGCTTTGTCGTCCAGTGCACTGAATTTGATCAGCTTCGTCGATAAACAATACGGAGAAACTATGTCGACGACGGAGCACTAGCTGCGATTTCAGGTTTTGCTGTAAAATTTTTAAGCAAAGATGTTTTAAATATTGGTAATTTTCATATATAAAACTGGTGCATTAAACATTAGTTTCTGTAACTAAGCGTTGAAAGAAAGCTTGTGAGTTCGCAAATACCACGCACTTATCGAACATAAAGCGAGTAAATAAGCTTTCATAAGCATCTTTAAAAACGATAACAGATTGGGAGGTGGACTATTTCTAAACAACACGGTGAATAATGATAAGTTCCTGTAAAACTTTAAGTGGCACATTAAATCTATCACACATCATTACTAACAGAAACGAGTGACTTTGCTGCAAAAGTATGCATTCTCGAATAATTGGCTGCCTTGGTTTTCTTTATGTTACACTTCATTGTAACTTAGGGCTCAGTCCACGAAGCTTCCCTTTTTAAAATACTTTTTGAACGACAGGTTTCTTCAATGATATCTAGAAAACCAAGAGGAGCTGGAATCTTGTTCGTAGGAACAAGGCAACTTAATAGAAAAGATTACAACGATTAAAAGGAAAACCCCGGCCGCGACAAGTTGTTTACTGTAGCGTTTCCATTTGTGAAAGGCATTGGTTGCAATTAGCTGTATGATGTGGCCAACGTTCGCCCGAGGACGAGCCGGAAGTCTCAGCGGCGCCCCCGTTGGCAATAGTCCAGGTACGAACGACCGCGTTCTCGTTTAGCAGCTGCTGGCGAGTTGCCGCGACACCTCCGCCTTCTTTTTCTTTTCGTGACAACTTGTTCCAGGGGCGCTTATCGTTCTACGCTGCATGTTTTCCTCTTTATACGAGCTCTTCTCCTCGAAACCTGCCTTTGGCAGTCGAAGACGCTCGTAGACACTTGAAAGCATGCGTAGCACAAATACAGTAAGGAGCTCCTGTCAATGACAAGCGACAGATAATAATTGAGTTTGGACGTCTCCATGTGTACTGACTTTTAAATGTGAAGCATTTCTTAGCGAACTTCGGCTACTTTGAGCGTATCTATCTATCTATCTATCTATCTATCTATCTATCTATCTATCTATCTATCTATCTATCTATCTATCTATCTATCTATCTATCTATCTATCTATCTATCTATCTAGCCGCTTACGTTTGGGTGCTCTCGTGGTCACCCCAATTACTCGGCGTGACCCAAAATTAGCATGAGAGGGTAAGACGGTTTGACGAATGCGACTCGCTTGTCAAGACATAAATAAATTCCGCTACATAAATAAATTCCGCTAGATAAATAAATTCCGCTACAAACAATAATAATAAGGATAACTATAGTCACAATCCCGTCGCGCGCGTCGTCAAACACTTCCCGCCAGACAGTGGCACATACTCACGGGCTGGTATGTGCCGCTGGTATGCGGGTATGCGCCACAGGTGACTGATACTTGGTATCTGCTCAGGAACGACGAGAACTCACATTGGGCGATTTTGACGCGCGAGTGTTAAGAAAAACCCGACGTCGGTAGCGTCGACCCGACGAGTCCCAGCTGGAATTGAACACAAGCATTCTGAGTGTCGATGAAGCATTTTACCACCGAGCTGTGCTAGGTGTCAGAACTATACTTTTCAAATAGACGCTAATCTTCGTGAAACTTTATTAGTGGTTTCAGTGCTGCCTACCCAAGTTTATAAACATTACGTATGTACTATTCTGATACATCCGTCACGGCGGGTTCACGTCAGATGTGGTTAGTTGCCATGCCCTTAAGTTTAATTACGTGGCAGTGTCCAGGGCAAGCATCTTCGCGAGCATCAGCGCCTCATATCAGCCTTAGGTGTTGCTAATACGCATGTTCGAGTTGGCATCGTTGCGCAAGTGCAAACAACTGGTTATTTAAGCATCTACAACTTTTCTACAATATGTCATGACGTGGCGTTCAATAAAAATTGCAACATGGTCACATTTCTTCCGCATGCTTCGCATAGCGTCGAATCCCAGCTACGTGAAAGCTGCATATTTTTTTTTTATTATTTGAACCTATGATACTACTTCGGTACATATGAGCCTACTGGAAGTGTCTGGACTGTCATTTTGTGCTCTTACTAATTTTTTACGACGTATTTGATCTGCGAAGTGAGAAAGAATAACCAGTGCCTCCATAATGGCACCAACCTCCCCTATTTCGTCATTGGAATAAAAGAAAGTCTGCACTTGTTGTTGCAGTTGAGGTTAGATTTAGTTGATATGACGAAAGCAAGTGTAGTGTGTTTCCACGCTATACCTGTTCAAGCATTTACAAAACGAACAAAAGCTCGCAATCCACGATCTGCGTTGCCCATGGTGACCAAGTTCAGCAATACCATTCATGATAGGAAATAGAATAAGAGAAAACGTTCTCTCTGACTTGAAGCTACTTTTTTCGAAGGGTCATTGCAGCATAAAGAGCTCTTTCTGTTTTTTTACATGCTTCCTTGTGATCTTTTGCAATGATCTCCTGTTGTTCATTACGCATAAATCTGACATTCATTCAACATATGAATAACTTCGGTTCCCGCAAGGATATACATATAAAAGTAGATGCGCTTTCACATAACAACTTCGTTATTCAGCTAATGTTTCGACGGGGGCCCCGTCCTTTTCAAGGCATAATACTATTTACACATTTTCAGAAGGCGAGAAAATGTGTAAATAGCATTATGCCTTGAAAAAGACGGGGCCCCGTCGAAACGTCGGCTGAATGAACAAGTTGTTATGTGAAAGCGGATATATATATATATATATATATATATATATATATATATATATATATATATATATATATATAGCTCAGTGGTTAGAGCATCGAACGCGTTATTCGAGGTCGTAGGTTAAATTCCTGCTCACGGCTGGTTATTTTTTTATCCACTTTTCTTTCCTATTTACATTCCATTGGTTCTAATAACTTCCCCTGGGCATTCCTTGGCATTACTGTCTGTTATATCTCTTTAATATTGTGTCGAAAACACGGAAAAACGAGCCCTTTCGTGTACACTACTTTCCCTTATTTCATTGAACGAGGGTCTCGTACTGGCAGACTTGGTGTCATTAGGCTGTATACGAGGGACTATTAATCAGCTGCCCGCTCGTTATAAAGTTCACGTGCTACGTGACGCCAAACATGCGCATAAAAGAGTGTTTTCACACTCGTCGCTTGGGTTATAGATGGCGCTGACTGACACTCCTACTTCTAAATTCACATATAAACCCAGAAAAGTGGATAGAGGGAAGGCCGCTGTGGTAGCTCAGTGGTTAGAGCATCGAACGCGTTATTCAAAGGTCGTAGGTTCGATTCCTGCTCACGGCTGGTTATTTTTTCACCCACTTTTATTTCTTCCTATTTACATTCCATTGGTTCTAATAACTTCCCCTGTACATTACTTGGCATTACTGTCTGTTACATCTCATTATATTGTGTCAAAACACGGAAAAACGAGCCCTTAGGTATACACTTCTTTCCACCATATATATATAAATATATATATATATATATACACTGCATCGATCGCTGACATTACGCCCACTTCCTGCCGGAGCACGCAACAACTCTAGGGCGGAGTACGTAGACACGTTGGACTGTGAGCTACGTTTATCACTGGGCGCTAGCCATTAGATATTCAAGCTGTCACTCGAATGCACTGAAACTCTTCGGTAAATCTTGCAAGCTCTATGCCATGCAACTAAAATAACTTCTGCGAAAACGACGCGAAAAGTTGTGACTCGCAGTTTTAGGTGTAGGTGACATTTCTCCAAAACATGCGTAGAGGTTCCTAAAGGTAAAGGGAAGAAATAAGCGCGGCGTCTTCACTGTCCCTCTGTATGGAGGGCACCTCCAAAACATGCGGCTGGCAATATTGAAAGTGGCTTGGGAAAGAATAAAAGGTTATCATTAACCTGTTTGTAACAAAAAGCTACGAATAAATTTCACGTCGACTTCTCGGGGGAAAAAATATAAAGCTTCACAACTGCCGAAAAAGTTTTCTTAGACCAGATTATAGCCTCGCGAATTCAGAGATAAGCTTTTTTTTTTCTTTTCGTGCTTTCTTGCGTTATGCTTCTTGCGTTCTGCTTGGGACATATTCTGAATCTGTACCTTTCAGCAATCAAACCAAGATGCCAATGTGTAAAAAATGAAACGACGTGCACTACGCTTTCTGTAAACACCGCATGGCAATAAAACACCTATTAGATTCTCTTCCGCGTTAACTACAACTGAACGTCACCGACAACCGGCAGTTTTTATATCCGGGGTGAAACCCACATGCTTTATCCGAGCACCTTGCGGGCTGCGTGCGTTGTATAATCAGCAGCGACTCACCTTCACCTGAAACCTGAAACACATATACTGACAGATTATTATAGAGGACCAACAGAATACAATGCAAAAAAAAAAAACAAGCCAAAGAAACAAACTTTCCATGCATGTCATCGTAGTGCATTAGTTCTCAATGTTATTGTGTCTCACAAATAAAACGAGCACTTAAATTTACGCTTCTTTCCTTCACATACCCTTCTGTTTGGTGTGATATTGAAGATGAGCAATCAATATAGACGTTGTATGCAACCGCGTTCAGCTTATATAGTGTTTTTCATCCGAAGCCTATTTTACGTACGTATTGCAGAATATTAACTGCAACAATGGGGTAACGCATGAAATTTATGGCTTATCATTGAGGGGAATACATAATAAAAAACAAGAACAAAGACGCCGACCAATAATGAATTGTTTCAAAACTACAAAACGTTTCGGCTTCTGTATGCGTAATCCTCGGACACCGAAAAGTGGCTAAGTGAGGCGAGCTTATGTCCATTTTAGTACATGGCCGAGGGACATTACGTTACCTGTTGAATGATTGTCGTAATCACTGCTAGGTGGTGGCAATAACTTTATTTAGAACTCCGGTGCATTCATGGTCTGGGCACAGCCCACCCCCGAAGAAGACCGGGGGCCCCGTCTCCTCGCAACCCTACTGGCTCTGCAGAGCCCACAGTTATCTTAAAGCATAGCGGTTTTTTTCGTAGTCTGAGTATCAAGTGATTTCGATACTGGTGTGGGCGCCAGCTTCTTAAAGGCGCGGTACTGCGAGGTAGTTGGTACGAATCTATAGTTAAAAAGTTACAGCTTTGTTGCAAAGGCGAAACAATGAGCGTGATAGCAACAAGTTGGAAGGTCACGCGCAGAATGGCAAGCAGATGGAAACGTGCTCCGCGTTTCTCACGCACAAAGGACGCAGGAAACGTACTCAGAGGTACAGATTAACGCGAATAAGCGCCTCAGTTGTTACTTTGTTGTGTCTGAAAAGCGGGCTCTTTTCGCAAACGGAGGCTATGCAACGATTGCAGTGACCTTTGTGCGCCCAGTAACTACAACAGAATCACTCCGACAGAGTTCAAAGGCTAGCCAAGACGTGCGATTTTCCCCACTGCAAGATAAGGGCACGTGGTCGACCGTACACCCCCTTATTCTCTACGCGGGCCAAAGTACGCATGAGAGATGATAGCCGCCATGTGCTCACTGCGCCATCTTTCTGATAAAGCTGAAAACATGCTAGTCCCCCACCCCCCCCCCCCCCCCGAGATTCCCGCTAACAGCATTAAGTGGCAGATATGAATACCTTGCCGTTTCAACGTTCAAGGAGGTACCCCTCGGAGGCTCAGTGGTTAACGCCACGCATTGACTACGCGGATGTCCCACGTTCTATTCCGCGCACCAGAGTCTTTTTCCTGATATTTTTTTCTTTCTTGTATTTTCATATATAGAGATACGCGTATCATATACGGTGCATGACGCCGACGCCGACGCCGGCGGCGAAAACTAGCCGAGAGTGTCCGTATAATTGCTATCGCAATAAAACAGCCGAAGTAAACACGGCTGACATGCACACACGACTCCTGTTGCCATGGGTACTTACGACCGACCAGCTTCTTTTTCTGTGATTTCACCTGCCTTGGCTGCAGTCAACCACACGATAACAAATTGCCGCAGCTTCCGCAACTTTGTTGAAGACAATATTTTTTTCTGATGCAATTCAATCAATATTTCCGCCGTATATTATTATTTCCGCTACAAACAATAATAATAAGGATAACTATAGTCACAATCTATTCAGTAGCCCCACTAAGAATTTCACAGGACACACGAAAGCTTCGAGCTTATCAAGGAAGCGGCGCTACGAGAGCAAGAGATGAAAAATAAAGGCAACTTGCTACCCTGCACATCAGTGTGGAAATGGAGGCTAGAAAAAGGACAGAGACAGAAAAATTTAGATTATTGGATATTGGATCTAAAGATGAAAGCACTCGTATACCATAAAAATGGTGGCGTTATGCATTAAATGTTGAATGGTTGTTGACGAGGAATGGATATTACCGAGCAATAAAAATGCAGCTCAAGACGGCACGGATAGCTTCATAATGATCGTATAATTAAATATTACGACGAAGTATATGAACGTTGTCACCACTTGCAATCCAAAACGAAATAAAAAAAACACGCCGTTGCTTTCAGTATATTTCAGTCTTATCTGAAACAACAGCATAATATGTGACTAATGATGCGAAGGTAAACAAAATATTGTAACTCCGAAAATAAAACAAACCTGCAAATTACTCAAGCCCGTGTGCAACGGCGAATGAGTTTGAAATATGAGTATTTATTTTCGAAACTCTCATATCCGTTCAACAAACGTACGAATGGTATTGCAGGTGCTTATTGATAACATGAACTTTGCGCTAGTGCAATCGCTACACGCGGGTTTCGCAAATGAGACGTCGAGTAAGCAATACTTCATCGTCCCCGTTTCCGTATATCTTTAGTGATGCATGACACTTCCTTTGAGATATTACGAGAAATGCATGTTTAGCAATATGGAGCGCTTTCAGATCGCTTTAGTGCTCCTTAAGCTCCTCTCGTATATTGAATGTACAAGTTCATTTCGATGAATAATGAAAGTAAGACAGTCGTGCAACGATACAATGAACCACACGCATATGCTGATCATTTACTGAAACGTTTTTCTGATTACAGATGAACACTGCAATGTCTCTCGCTGGGGACCTGAATTCTGAATGCGTAGATTTTTAAAGCTCAATTCAATTCGTGTTTCTTTTGTAATGTTTCACTTGATTGATGTATTGTGTGACACGCGGAAAAGCGATGTGCTATTTCCGTAGTGAAGGAATTGAGCATATATAATTGTGACAGAGCGTGTCAGTGGCTCAAAAACGCAGCAGAAGTACAGTGTGCAATATGGCTTCAAACACATCGCATCTAAAGATCACCTTCACGCAGGTAAAATTGCGCTGACCTCTGGTTAGCCCTTTTTTAGTACGCTTGAATACGCCGCAATAGTAGAACTGCAACAGGCGTATTAAGAACCGTCATTCCTTTTCTGCCTAACATGTGATGTTTTCCCATTCGTAATATTCATTTAATATTTGTACCAGATAAAGCGATAGCAAGTTTTACATGCGGAGGTCCAAAGTCGGTTTAACAGAAGTATGTCTAAACATTTGTATAATGAAGCATACTTAATTGATGATTTTTTTCGGCTTGTGGGTTTTCTTCTTTTTCCAAAGACTTTGGTTTATGCAAACTTGAGTCAGCCAAGTCTAGACGTTCCATGAACAGGTCACATAACTCAGCTGTTTTTCTTGCCCTTGAAATAACTTCGAGTTGTTTTACGTTTTTTTAAATTAATTTGACATTTGGACAAAAACTGTCTTTCAGAGTTTTATTTTTATGTTGTCTACTTCAAGCGAGAATTATGATGAACTGTCTGTAAACTTCTTAGATACGCACAACGTTGTTCTAAGACACAAAACACGCAAGTTCAGGAGAAAACAAGGCGGCCCTATGTTCGTTTCTGCGATTTTCAATAGTTAATTATTATTAGATTGTGACTAAAGATATAGCCTTATATAGATCAGTAGGTTTCTGGTTTCGGATAAAAATAATCAAGCCGCATGCACAAAATACGTGGGCGATTTGTTACAGTTACATTGATTCTGAGAAAACGAAAATTTCAGGTGTGACATGGGCGCCGGAGTGTGGCGCGCCGAAAAACTGGTGGTGGCGGTAAAAAAAAAAAAAAACCAAACCATTGAGTGGTTACAGGGAAGTGATTGGGCTGGGGCTGCATTGCCCTCCTTCTCACACAGCACAAGGTGGAACCGCCATTGTGGGGCTCTATTCGCAAGCAACCCAGCCGCATCCGTTTATCCAGGACCTGCTGAACCTTGGGGTCCTGACAACAGAACAAGGCCGCGTCCCAGTCTTCTCTTATGTGGGTTTAGGACAGATAGATGAGTTCTATTTACACGCGCCGTTTTTGTGAGAGGTGTCGGCCACCTCTTTAAGGGAATGGTGCGTGCTATCAAAGTACGGATATCAGTGCTTTAGCATCTCCAGAAACAGTATACAGTGTTGGTGAAAAATTTAAAAAAGAGACGTTCATCACCGCGATTCAGGCCTTGAGACGGGTCCAAATAGCGCTGGTGCTTCTTCTTGTAGTAAGTAGTGATGTCTTTGAGTGAAAAAGCTGAATGATTTGATTTAGACGAGGCTTTGAAAGACAGGAAGACAGCCCGAAAATGGAGCACGCGTGTGACTGGGCCAGCCTGATTGTTTCCCTGGAGGCCCTAGTGACTGGTGGTTCAAATTAAATCCCTCTGTAGCAATATTACTGCGTTCCTTTCCTCAAGTTTTGTTATCACCCCATGACAGTATACGTTCAGCGCAAACCACACCTACAATGTTCGAAAAGCTTCGAGGCTGTAGTAGATTGTTTTGCGAAGATTACGCCCACTTCATGAATACTACAGATTATTCTGGAACCTACGTCACCGCTAGCGAGAATGCTAGAACATTCGATGGCAAGGGTAAATGCCGACGCACTTTCCCACTTGCCAGTTGACGGATGACCTACTCTCTGCTCACCGCTATCAGTGCCAGTGCCTTGCTGCAATCTAACTTAGCTTTTACGTGGCCACTTGTTCGGCCCGAATAAACAGTTTATTCTTCGACCTGCAGTCTGCTTCCTTCATCCACGTGACGACCCTGTGACAATATGCAGAGCAACAAAGTTAAATGAGCGCTGGTTGTCCACACTTGATAGATTGTTAAAGGGGTCTAACGTCTCAAAGCCACCGTATGGCCATGAGAGACGCCGCAGTGGAGGCTCCGTAAATTCAGACCAACTGGGGTTCCTTAACGTGCAGCCAGATCTGGGCACACGAGCCAACAGCATTTCCACCTCCATCGAAAATGCAGCAGCCGCTGCCGCGATTTGATCCCGCAATTTTCGGGTTAGAAGCCATGTACTTTAACCACTAGACCACCGCGATGCGGCGATTGTCCACTCTAGCAGCGTACACTAACGTGCACATCGGATTTCAGGTCGGTTCAAGTTACGTGTGGTGTATGACGCACATCGCTCCTCGCGAGTTACGCCATGACCACTCGTGACACTAACAGTTACACGCGTTTGTTTACAAAAAAATGGTTGACAATTGAAAGCACTATATGGGAGATCGCTAAGCTCTCAATGAAGGAGGGCAGTTTTATTGTACATATAACTTGTATACAAACAAACAAAACATGTAAGAACAGTGTATACATTTTACAAAGGAGCACCCAAACCAATTTATCTCTGTGTATTCGATTGTTACAAGTTAATGAAACAACTAAATAGATCGAATGGTTCACAAGAGAACTTCAAGCATGCATGTGTAATATATTGGGCGCTTTGTGTAACAATTGGATATTCCTCTTGTACCTTCTATACTCTGAAGAAACGCATGTGTCATCGTCGAAGCAAAGCCTCTTCACGGTGTTGCCAACTGTTCACCGATGTAAATGCACCCAATGAGGCGTATTTTCTTTAGTGCAATATAGGCGTCTTTGTGAGGCTAGCGGCAAAGTTTCGCTACACAGCGTCGCCGCCACAATAAATACAAAGTGACTGTAAAGACCAGTCTTGTGAACAGCCCATGTTCTATTTTCACGCGGGTTGTACGAAAGCCAAAGAGGCGTTGCACTATGTGCCAGATGCCTTTCGCCACCGAGCACTCGAACATAACATGATGTGCCGTCTCCTTTCTGCCGCAGTTGCGACACTGGTCCTTTGAAACGACTATACCCATTGTGTTAACTTCTTACGCGTGGGTCATGCCCCTAATCTTTTAAAACAGTCAAACTAGCGTACTTTATACGGCATGCCACGCCGTCGTTTCCAATTCATCATTCTAATTTTTTTTAGATGCGAAGCAGCTTTTCGACTAGCCTGTGTGACGCTGTCCCTCCGTACAACCCCACTGCACATACTCGCATCTTGTGCCATGCTTGCCTCTCGTGCCGCCCCACGTAAACACCCTGTAGCGTCATCATCATCGCCATTCATCATCATCGTCATTTTTCTAGCCACCGCGCTGCGCCTCTCGGGCAGCTCATGCCACAGCTCGAGGCGCGAGCTGGGTAGATTGTGCCATAGCCTCCTATATTTTTTTGTGCCCGCGCATTAGCGCTAAATACATACGCGCCATCCGTCCCTTATAGTTTTGGCGCTCGCCGCCAGATGCCGCACCGATCCCATAATAACAGCAGACGACGCGGCCTATGCACGCTTGCGTTTATGACGGTCTAGAAACCGTCTACATTGCATTGGATTATGCGTATACGTTAAGAAGTGCGCACACACCAAATTTTTAACACAAGCACTGTATGCAGAATGCAATGTGAGCTTTGTTATTTGATTTCGCGCTCAAAGCTTGAGCACTTTTCGAGACAATGGTTTGACATGAAAATCTTTTGCCAAGTCGTGTTTGTCAGTCACACTCGTCGCGAAGTTCAGAAAAAGTGGGCGGAGAAACTTCACGAGCACAACCTCCAAAAGTTTTTTATGATGTCCCGGGGTCGAGCACTTGAGTTTGTCACGTTTCTGTAGTATTTGCGCGGCGTTGTCAACGGCAGCCTTCAGTGGCTGATGCATCTTTCTCGCTCTTGCGAGGAAAACTTCCGCGTAATTCTTTAGAGAATTTAGAACCATTACGAGCTCAGTTGACGGATACAGGAGTACACCTGGGTGGATATCTCCACATTCAATCAGAACATGCTCCGCCGTTTCCTTATCTTTCCCGCAGCATGTGCATTGTTCTTCTTCTTTACTGAATCTTGCTTTATAACTACGCGTTCTAAGGCAACCCGATCTCGCTTCAAACAGTAAAGCGCTTCCCCTTGAATTATCGTAAAATGCCTCCCTCCTTATTTCATTTTTGCCCTTTCGGTAGTTACTCAAAGCCGGTTTTTTCTCCATAGCTGCCATCCATTCTCTCGTTTTGCGCCTCGGCGCTCCGCCAGGAGCGCTCGCATCCCATAATAGCTCGGGGGACGGCGCTGAGGGACCGACCGCTCGGGCACAAAGTTATAGAGGAGGCTATGATTGTGCTCACGCACCTGGCGGTTTGGACACTGCTACGCCGCCGCTCCGCTTCGACAATTACCTTTGATAATAAAGCGGCGAGACAAGGACACGACCGCGTTGGCCGCCGTCCCGTCTTCCTCTCTCGCTACATTGGTGACCCGGAGAACACGTCCTTCGCCTAGCGGCCCGCTGCCATGCTTCCGCAACTCTGTTCTCCAGTTCCGCCGTTTCACCCGGTCTACCCCAGAGCGAGGTTTAGGCGGCTCGATGCCATTGTCGCAGTCATTGACATCAAGGCACAGGCGATGATGCACGCTGTCCTGCTGGACGCCCTCCCGGTTGAGCTGCGTCATCTAGCCACTGAGTCTTCCTCCAGCCCGCGACCCTTCGGCGGCCTCTGCGCTGTGGTGCTCGCCTGCTACGGTGAAACCTACCGCCCTCTTCCGGAGAGCCACGAGTTTCAGGTTTTCCCTCCGCACCAGCGAGCGCTACCACACGGCTCACAGCACTACCTTGACAAAGACCTCACTTCCCCGTCTACGACTCCTTCTGCCTTGGATTCGCCTACAGGAGCATTCATTCCGGCGTCCGACCAACAGGCGAGGTAGAAAACGCACCTGCTTCGATCGATCTTCCTTCCAAACCCTTGTGTGAAAGTTCATCACGCGTGCCTGCGACCCACACGTCGTCCCCGACTTCGGTTGCCTGCGACGGCTCGGAACCGTCAGACTCTACGACCGCTACCTTGCGGCAGGCTCTAGAATATGACACGGACATCACACAGGCCACTGTTCACCCCTTACTCGCGGAGGTATCGCCGTCGAAAATGTCCGACCAACGCGACCTAGCATTGACTTCGACGCTTTGTGCGATTTGCTAGAAGCGACCAGCATCGCCCACAGAGTTTCGCGCAGCTGAAGTTCGAGCCGCTCAACCACTACGGCCGAACTTCCGAGACGCTGCCATCATGACTGATGCACCTGCGGACGACGTTCCTGGTTCGCCTACCCCACAGCAGCCCGCACATACCACGCGTGCGGCGGAGACAGATATTCCGCATACTGACCTGAGCACCAACCCTCTTTCGCCGAGTTCCAAAGGTACTTTCACGATCCCAGATCCGCCAGCTGCGTCTCATCCAGAGTTCCCACCTGCTGCGTTCCCCGACATCACTCCTCTGGGGTTGTCGACTGCGAACGCTAACCAGCAGGACTTCACCTTGAATGCAGGCATGGGCTTCAACACAGCGCAAGGGTCTTCTGCATACCCGACGCTCTTATCTACCACGTGCCGCACACCTCATCACTACTCTCACTGAGCGCGGCATGGTTCTTTGACTACGACGTTTCCGCATTCGTTTTCTCGTATACCCTTGCCACCACGCCAGCTGCAATAAAACGCTGAGGCCAGTTTTTTGCCACCACCAACGTCTGCACCCACCCACAACTGCATCTGCGGACACCTCTGTTGGCCCCGCTCACTCGCGAGACCCGGTGTGCTACCTAAAGGCTCCATCAAGTCGTCGTGCTGCCCACCTGTGTACGAACACAGCGTACTTTCCGCCAGATTTACGTCCGCTGCGTTTCTCCCAGAGGCACCCGCCAGAGTTACTGGCTCCCGATAGACCATTACCGTTGACGACGTGGACTGCCTCCGGACACTTTGACTCGCACCGCGAGCCTTCTTGTATATATGCCTCCATCGTTTTAGGGGCGAAGCTCCTTATAGCGGCACCCGTTCGTCCCTCGTAGCCACTGTAGTGTGTAACAAGTATAACATTTTGACCTCTAAGGTGTTGCCGGTGAGAGATTTCTGTGCGTTGTTGAACAATAAAAAATTCGCAGCATGCGCGTTACCTAAAAGCCGAATTCTCCTCTCTCTCATTCCCCCTTAGCAGCCATTGGCATGTACATTGAGCACTATCTGACGAGAAAGGGTTGCTACGTTATACTCGCTGGGCGTAACCTCCTTGGTTTTAGAAAGGTTTAGCGAGCGTTGGACCGCAGTGCCACGAATACAGTGAACTAGTATGTACCATGAACTCGTGGTTGTTAAAGGTGGGAAGTAGACACGAAGCGCAAGCTGTAAGAAAGTGTGCCTGTGCCTCCTCTCGTTCAGTACTTGGAATGTCCGCTGGATGGCGGTGCTTCTATATTAGGAATATATTGTTACGGAAAGGAAGAGGCGCCGTAACGACGAGGCTGGGGATTAGATATATTCAAAACCAGCGGTAATGGCGTGCCCGGTTCATTAGCGATCGAGCGGAGACAACTCTCTGTCTTCCTCGTCAGGCACACACGCGCGTCGCCCACTAGAATGTCAATATACATGCATGTAGCATAACCCCCGGTGGCGCAAGCGCCATCTCGGCGCATTCAGATGTCAACGTCACTAGGAGAGTTGTAGGGCTTCAAGCGCGCAACATGTACAATATCGGTAGCCTGTTGGGCACATGAAGGCAACGAGGTGGCAGGACCAATTTCATATGTTACAGGAGTAACCACACGAAGGACTCGGTATGGGCCTGTGTAGCGAGTAAGCAGTTTTTCTGACAAGCCAACTTGACGGGTCGGAGACCAGAGCAGTACCAAAGAACCGGGCGGAAAGTGTACGTCGCGGTGTCGTTGGTCATACAAGCGTCGTTGCTTCTCTTGAGAGGTCAGAAGGCGAGTACGGGTGATTTCACGTGCGTGAGCGGCCCGAGTGATAGCGTCCATGGCATATTCACTGGTCGGTACTCCAGGGGATGGTATGACGGTGTCTAGAGGCAATGTTGGTTCTCGGCCAAACAGCAAAAAAATGGAGAGTAACCGGCAGTGTCATGGCGCGAAAAAAATGTGACGTACGGCAACGCGAGATCCCAGTCGTTGTGATTGGTAGAAACATACTTAGCGAGCATGTCTGAAAGAGTTCGATTTAGACGCTCCATGAGTCTATCGGTTTGCAGGTGGTATGACGTAGTCAGCTTGTGTCTCATTTTACAGAACTGCAAGATGTCGGCTATGACCTTCGACAAAAAGGTGCGGCCACGGTCTGTAAGCAACTGCCGTGGGGCTCCGTGTTGCAAAATCACGCCCTTGAGGAGGAAGTCGGTGAAATCTGTGGCGCAGCTTGTTGGGAGAGCTCGTGGGATGGCATAGCGCGTGGCGTAGTCGGTGGCCATGGCTATCCACTTGTTACCCGAGGAAAACAAGGGAAAAGGGCCAAGTAGATCCAAGCCAACGCGGAAGAACGATTCTGATGGAATATCAAGTGGTTGAAGGCGTCCGGAGGGAAGTGTCGACGGCGTTTTGCGGCGCTGACACTTCTCACAAGCCGCAACATATCTTCTGACGGAGCGTGCAAGCCCTGACCAGTAGAAGCGTCAGCGTATTCGGTCGTAAGTGCGTGACACACCAAGGTGACCAGCAGTCGGAAGGTCATGAAGTTCATGTAGAACTTCCGAGCGAAGGTGTTTCAGAATGACAAGCAGCAGAGTCGGTCCATCCGGCTCAAAACTTTGGCGGTATAATACACCCTCGTGGAGCACGAATGAGCGATCGGACTGACTGGAAGATGGTGATTCGAGGTGCTCAATGATAGCACGCAAGGACGCATCATAGCGCTGCTCGTCACCGATGCATGTCATTAGCGAAAGGGAAAAGACGCAAGGCTCGGTGTCGGTGTCATGCATAGTGCTCGAGTCAGCGACCGGGTAGCGCGACAGGCAGTCTGCGTCCTGATCTAGGCATCCGGACTTGTACGTCACCGTAAAGGTATACTCTTGGAGTCGCAGAGCCCAGTGCCCGAGCCGGCCAGTAGAATCCTTCAGTGACGTAAGCCCACATAGCGCATGATGGTCAGTTATCACAGATAAATTAGTGCTATATAAATATGGGCGGAACTTTTAGACTGCCCAAACAAGAGCAAGACATTCACGCTCCGTAATAGAATAGTTGGGCTCAGCAGCTGTGAAGAGGCGGCTAGCGTAGGTGACAACTCGGTCGTGTCCGCGTTGGCGCTGGGCTAATAGAGCTCCGAATCCGTGACCACTAGCATCGGTTCGAACTTCCGTCGGAGCGAATGGGTCAAAGTGAGCCAATATAGGTGGAGTCGTCAACAGCGTGATTAGGTGAGAAAAAGCAGCAGCTTGGTTGGTACCCCACGTAAATGTGACGTCTTTAGAAGCTCTGTGAGAGGTCGAGCGATGATTTCGAAATCTTTTACAAACCTTCTAAAATAGGAGCAAAGTCCTACAGAACTCCGGACGTCTTTGGCTGACTGGGGTACAAGAAAACTGGTGACTGCACGAATTTTCTCGGGGTCCGGCTATACACCAGAGGCGTCGACAAGGTGGCCCAACACTGTAATTTGCCGGTGTCCGAAGCGGCACTTCGACGAGTTCAATTGGAGGCCTACAGTGCGTAATATGTCGAGAATAGCTGACAAACGCTGAAGGTGGGTCTCAAATATTGGGGAATATACAACGACATCGTCAAGATAATAAAGACATGTTGACCATTTGAACCCTTGTAGCAGAGAGTCCATTATGCGCTCGAACGTGGCTGGGGCGTTGCATAGCCCAAGTGGCATAACCTTGAACTGATATAGGCCGTCTGGAGTTACAAATGCAGTCTTCTCTTGGTCTTCTTCGTCGACAGCAATCTGCCAGTAGCCGGAACGTAGGTCTATTGTGGAAAAGTACCGGGCGCCGTGGAGACAATCGAGAGCGTCATCGATGCGGGGTAAAGGGTAAACGTACTTTTTTGTGATTCTATTCAGATGACGGTAATCCACGCAGAAGCGCCACGTGCCATCTTTCTTTTTAACGAGCACAACGGGAGACGCCCAAGGGCTCGAAGAGTGTTCAATAATTCCTTTGGCTAGCATCTTGGTGACTTCTTGTTGAAATATTTTACGCTCGGTGGCAGACACCCGGTACGGTCGCCGATGAATGGGATGAAAATCACCTGTGCTAATGCGGTGCTTGACGAGTGAAGTCTGGCCGAGTGGACGGTGGTCGATGTCGAATATGTCGCGGTATGAAGCCAGTAGGCGGTACAGCGCGGTTGCCTTCTCAGGTTTGAGGTCAGGGGCGATCATGGAGCGTAAGGTCGCATCGAGGCACGTGGCATCCTGCGAGTGATGTGGGTGCTCGGGACATACGTCAGCCGTAAAACAGGTGACGTGGTCGTCAATTAAGGGCCTTAGTGTGGCAACCGAAATTCCTTGGGGTAGCACTTGTTTTATGAAACCGAAATTGATAACAGGTAAATAAGTTTGGTTAGAGGCCATGCTTACGACTGAGTGTGGGACAGTAATGTCACGCGCCAGGAGAACATCAGTAATCGGCGTCACGATATAATCACCGTCGAGCATGGGAGAGGGTGTTGCCAATTCGATGAATGTGAGATCTTTAGGCGGTATCCGGAAGAAGTCAGTGGTGCACAAGCTGTTCGAGAGATCAGGGTGAGAATCCGGGAAAAGAGGAAGTTCTAGGTAGGGAGTACCGGCGGCACGATCGACGAGGGCAGAATGCGTCGATAGGAAGTCAATGCCAAAGATTAGGTCGTGGGGGCAATTTTCAAGCACCGTAATTAAAACAGGAACATGGCGGCCGGCAATACTAACACGAGCGGTACACATTACAATGATGGCCACAGTTCCACCATCGACACGGAGGGCTTTAGTTGATGCAGGCGTGAGGACTTTTTTGAGCAGGCGACACAGATGAGCACTCATTATGGACACTTGAGCTCCGGTATCGACTAACGCCATCAAAGAAATACCGTCCACATACACCTCAATCAAGTTTGTATCAGTGGGGAGCGTCAATAGAGGATTTGGATCATTCGCAAGCGATGCAGCACTACCTCCTGGAGCTCCATGATGTAGTTTTCCGTCCGAGAGGATGCATAGTTGACCGGCGACGGATAGTGGCGTGGTTGGGGCGATGGGGAACGGCGGCGTTGAGGTGACGGCGAACGAGTAGTGGAGCGACTGCTGGTGATGTCTGAAGAAGGGTACACATGACTGGGCGAATACCGACGGGAGTCCTCGTATGGTCGATTGGAGGAAAATTGGCTCCAGTTTGAGGGCGTCCAAGTGCTGCGGCAGTAGCGGGAGATATGGCCGACTCGGTGGCAGCGGAAGCAGATCGGCTTGTCGTCTGCAGTTCTCCATTCCGCCGGATTGCGGGATCGCGGAATAAAGTGTAAGTCATGGCGTGGTGCATTTGTTGTCATTGGCCTGGAGACCGGTCGGGAGACAGAGCAGGCCACAGGAAAACCAAGCTTTGCAATTTCCTGCCTCACGACGGCTTGAATAACGGAGACCGGCGGAGGCGTTTGTGCGGCGCCATGGTCAAGCGGATGTGGAGGAAATGGTGCCGGGCTTGTCGCCTCAAGCTCCCGTCGAAATATTCGTGTCACGCTGTCCTGCATGGGTGGTGTGGCACCGAGATCGGTGCAAGTGATTGTAACAGCCGTGTTTGGTAGGCGCGTAAATTGAGGCAGAACACGGCAACTTTTGGCCATTTCGAAGTGGCGGCATTTCTTGATAGTCATATCTGCGGTCGTGACGTAAGTGTAGACGACCAAATTGACGCCGTCGTCCACGATGCCCTTAAGTATGTGGCCCACCTTGTCACTCTCTGTCATTTGTTCGTCGACTTTTCGGCACAACGCGAGCACATCCTGTATGTACGAGACATACGACTCTTTTGATGACTGCACACGAGTGGCGAGTTCTTTTCGCGCTTCCATTTGGTGACCGGACGGGTCGCCAAAGATGTCGCGTAGTCGCTCCTTGAAGGTATCGCAGCTAGTGAGCTCGGTCTCATGGGCGTCGAACCAGACCCGTGGGGTGCCGTCCAAGTAAAATATTACGTTGGAGAGCATCATGGTAGGGTCCCATCGGTGTGTGTGGCTAACATGCTCGTACATACGGAGTCAGTAGTCGACGTCGAGCCCAGGTTGTGCGGAGAATGTACCGGGATCACGGGGGTGGGCATCGTCAGGTATGTAGTGGCTGGAGCTACAGATGGGGACGCTGTTGTCATTGGTAGCCATGGCCGGAGACTGAATGGTGCGGCCACTGCGAAGCTTCGTGGTGAAGACGGGGAACGTTCCACCTCCACCAAATATGTTACGGAAAAAAAGAGACGCCGTAACGACGAGGCTGGGGATTAGAAATATTCAAAACCAGCGGTAATGGCGTGCCCGGTTCACCAGGGATCAAGCGGAGACAACTCTTTGTCTTCCTCGTCAGGCACACACGCGCGTCGCCCCCTAGAATATCAATATACATGCATGTAGCAATATGAGGAAAAGATGCGATATGGTGGAACTTAAAGTGCTGAATAGGTGGACGAACGGGCACACAGATAGATGCATGGACGGACGCACGGATGGCTGCATGGACGGATGAACGCATGGGCAGACGCAGGAGCAGATGCATGAACGAACGCAGGGACGGATGCACAGATGGACGTGCGGACGCACGAACAGATGCACGCACGGATGGGCGGATGAAGGCACGGGCGGCCACATGGTTGATTTTGCTGGTGGTGACTTTCCAATAGGCGTTGGATCCTATGATGACAATGATCTTGTCCGGTTGCCACGTACTCAGTTGAAAGTGGTCAGATACGTTGTACTCCTGTTCGAGAAGTAGGTGCGACATGTTGGACTCGAGCGGTGGCCTTGTGAGAGAGCGAATTTCAGGAATCGTTAACGTTTCTAAGGTAATCGCTCGATTGTTGAACTGGCTTCGAAGCCTCACGTTGATACGCTCAATGCAGAGTCGCCTACTTGACTTGGATTCTCCAAAAGCGACAAGGGAGAGCTCTTCCTTTCCCACGACGGAGCCCTGAAGCATCCTTGCCAGGCCTGCACAAATGTAGGTGCGCTGACTGCCGCTGTACAGCAGTACCCACACGAGAAGTCGGTGGTTTCCAGACTCTGCCCAAATTCGACCTTTCTGTAACAATACGCGAGTGGACTCGACATGACTCTGGGCGGTAGTGACTATTCACGTGGTTAAGGAGGGTCATTGAGAGAAGGCTTGGGATCTTGCGTTGGAGTATGGATCTTCCGCTGGGCGGGATAACTCGCAGAGGATGGTCAGGTGGCGTCACTGGCAAGTACTATACCTAAGATTGAATGACTTTCTGCACATTCTAGTGATGTGGTTTCGTTTACCACAGCGGAAGCAACAATTGGCGTACTGTAGCCATGCCCGCTTCTCTTCAGCCGACAGGTTGGCATCGCAAACAGTGATCATGTTATCCTTGCTGTGGCACAGTGGGCACGCCAGTCTAACAGACAAAGTAGACCCCGTTAGAGCGGACGCTGATGGTATGATTTCTGTGCACTACGTTTCTTCGGATATGTCGGTTCTCGCTTCGTCTTGCGACACATGACGGAACGAGACGCAAAATGTTGAGGAAAGAACGAGCCGCCATGTCCATGCCGAAGCCCACCGTTCACCTCTTCTTATTGGGAATGCACTGCTCTAATTCCCGATGATGATAACGTCGCTCATCGTCCTCTACACAATTCTCAACATCCTCCGCGCCTCCCAGTGTGCCCACATGATGAACAATATCACAATTGCTGTAAACACTGAACACACGATGTTCATGACTAATAGTTTCAGGTCCAAGTCAATTCACGTGAAACAATGCGGGTTTGCCCTTGCACCTGGTTTTCGAACGGTGCTTCCAACGCTTGGCAGCGTTTCAGCGCGCGCGTGAGACGCATGTCACGTCGGCTCCGTCGGAAATCGACGAATGTTGTGGACTTTTGGCAAATATCCACCAGAATTTGGTTTCAGCGTTTCGGCAAAGCCATCAGGAACCTCTGGATACCTATTTTAACCAGGTAGGCCCATTTCCCGCCAATCTACGACTGGTTGAACACCACGTGACGCCCAAGCCCGGCTAAGCCTAACGCCGACGAGGCCTACGCCCGGTCTCCCCAGCCATGGCAGCGTCCACGAAGACAGGCTACGACCCCAGCACGATGCAATGGGTTGACATCGAGGTGGCAGAAACACGGAAAGACCCCATACCAGGTGAAGACGAATATCTTCAGATCATGGTTCGCCAACTGCAAGAGAAGCTCGCTAAAATGAAGCCCCCACGTTCGACGGCCGCCGCCCAGCCACAGGCTCGCAAAACAGGATCAACACCTGCAGCTTGCGTTGAGTCCCCGCGGAAGCTGGCGACGTGGAAGCCAGCACACACGCCTCGAATCCGGTCGGACGAGTTGGTTATTGTGCTTAAACCAAAAATAACCATGGATCTGCACGCTGCGTTCGGCCCAGGCGGGATTGGCACAGCGGTGCTACGCTTCACCGGCAGCACCACGAACGCTGGTATCTCCGTGTGGCCGTTGTGGGACCAAAACATCGTTGTTGTAGGTGTGAAAGCGGAAAGCCTGGCCTCGAAGCTCATCGGGGACATCACGCTGACGATCAGGGACCGCTAAGTACCATTTCAAAGACATTTGAAATCAGCCGGAGAAACCTACAAGGGTGTCGTCACCGTCGCAGACAATGAAACTTCGGAATCCCTTCGACGCAAGCTCGAGTGGATCGACTGCGAAAGTTTGTATGCGCGGAAACTCGGAACATCCAATGTTGCAGTGGTGACCTTCAAAGGACGCCGCGTCCTTTGAAGGTCGCCGATCAAAGCCGTCTACCTTCGGCGCCGAGGATTTCCCGTCACTGGCAAACCCGCCCAAACAGGTGAGCAATTAGGTAGGGGTCTCCTCTCAGTCTCCCACCACCACCACTGCCTCCCCCTCTAATCCCAAAATTTTAAAACAATTGGAAGCCATGAAAAAACGCATTGAAACTCTGGAACGTGAAAATCGGGCGCTGAAGGCGTCGCAGGCTGCTACTCCTCCACCATTGTCGGAACCGGTGGCTATGCACACCTCCGACTGCTCGGAAGATGAGCAGGACACTCAGTGTGTCTAAAACTGTAGTAGGTGCTTCGAACGACATAAAAGGTCGACTAAGCAGACTAGAGGCTAAACTTGAGGAGCAGAGCAAAATGATCCTAGAACAAACCAAGCTTACAGTACAAGACATTATTCTGCAGCAGCTGAACCTATCAATTTAAGCCGCTATGCAAGACCTCAAGCAAAGCGTTTTGCCCATCCTCACAGCCAGTGTACTACAAACCATTCAAAATTGGCTCACACCCCAATTGGACGAACTCAAAACTAGCATTAAGACAACAGAACAACCCCGACGCAAAATTGTTCATCGTAACCTGGGAAATTCTGAATCCGAAAGCAACATAGCCCAGCCGTTAACAAACCAAACTGAGTCCCCCACGCCTCTCCAGGCTCCCGCGCTGGCTGCAGTGGCGAAAATGACACCTCCTCAATAATAAATTCATGATGGCAGGCGATTCTAAACATAATAATAAAAGCTCCAAACAACAGCAACTCGATATTTTCCAGTGGAACTGCAAGGGGTTTAAAGAGAGGAAAAAGAGGGTCACTCTTAACCTTTTCCTGCAGAATCAACATTTTACCCCTGCAGTTTTGGCACTACAAGAAACCGGCTTACAGGAAAAATTGCCTGGTTACAACTCATTTCAGGGAAGTGCGTCCACCTGTGTTCTCGTAAACAAGGAGTGTACCGCTTGTCCGATAGACCTTGATCTGTCAGAGGCGCATGAATACACAATGGTCAAAGTCCTTCCCAATGAAAGACAAGATCCTAGCTTGTACATTCTAAATGCATACAGTTCTCCAAAATCTAGGCAATTTGTCTTCAACGAAATGTTTTCTAAAGCGATTAAGGAAGCAGATAAGCACCCACTGGTAATGTAATTTTGGGTGACTTTAACGCCCCCAACTATCATTGGGGTTACACCCGCGAAGTCCCCAAGGGACGGTAATTAGCAGAACTCATATCCACTCTTCGTCTATCGCTTCTCACAGATCCAATGAAACCCACTAGAATTGGGAATTCTGTAAACCGAGATACTTGCCCGGATCTATCACTGACTAAGAACATTTCCTACGCAACATGGGAAAACTTAGAAGAAACGCTCGGCAGTGATCACTGTCTCCTCAGAATCACACTCTCCGGCAACATAGGCCGTAGAACATGGAGCCAAGCTAAGCCGACAGATTGGACAGCCTTCCGCTCACAGGTGAGTACCTCTGTTCCAGGGGCGGGAGGATATACGGGATGGGCAAAACGGCTCCTTGCAACCAATTCCAAGTGTCTTAAAACTATAAAGACAACGGAAGACACCCCCGCCGTCGATAAGTACCTGCTCCACCTTTGGGACGCCCGCAGAAGCTTAACTAAACGTTGGCGGAAAAACCAATTCAACCGCAAGCTTAAACTTAGAATAGCCAAGTTGAGTAAGCAAGCGGATGAATATGCTGCACAACTGAACGAATCCAATTGGATAGAACGGTGCAATGTTATAGCTAAAGAAATGAATACAAGGAAAGTATGGCGCATTTCTCGAACTCTCGTGGACCCCGCCCAAACCCGAGGAGAAGCGCAAAAGCAGCTCCGTCGAGCCCTGCACAGTTTCAGGGAACCAACTCCCAACTGGCTGATGATTTGTGTGCTAGATACCTATGTCGCACCACGGATCCCAACAGCAACGCATAGGAATACGCAGGTAGAGAAAACAGTCAGCTCGATGCCCCTTTTGAAATGTGCGATCTGAAAGCAGCACTGAAAAAATGTGCAGGGGCACTGCCCCGTGCCGAGACCTGATCACGGTAAAACTGTTAGCAAATCTGTCAGACGATTTTCATCGGCATCTATTGCAGTACATTAACGTGATCTGGGATGGCCAACCAGTGCCAACTGAATGAAAAACAGCAGTTGTCACATTCATCCCCAAACCAGGCAAGCAAATCAGCACGGACAACCTCAGACCTATATAATTAACTTCATGTGCCGGCAAATTGATGGAAACAATGGTAAGAGACCGTCTCGCTACGTACCTCGAGAGCAAGGGGCATTTCGCAGATTCCATATTTGGCTTTAGGCCACACCTGTCTGCGCAAGATATCCTCTTGCAACTAAAACGAGATATTATCCAACCCATTCCCTCGACGCACAACGACAGAGCGATCCTTGCACTAGACCTTAAAGGCGCATTCGACAACGTTAAACATGAAAGCATCCTGAAAAACTTGAGTAGTGTCCATTGCGGTAAGAAAATATTTGCGTACATCAGAGACTTCCTCTCTGAGAGACTGGCGTTCATTCGCATAGATGACGAGGAACATGGACCATTCAAAATGGGGACGCGGGGAACCCCGCAAGGAGCTGTCCTGTCTCCGCTGCTATTCAACATTGCCATGATGAAGCTCCCGCAAGCATGGGCAGTAGTGGAAGGAATATATCATGCAATATACGCCGATGACATAACAATCTGGACGAATCGGGGCAGTTTAGGAGAAATTGAAGACCGCCTGCAGCAGGCCGCCTCCATTGTGGAGGACTATGTGGCCCAGTGTGGGTTGCAGTGCGCTCCATCCAAATCTGAATTCCTGCATATCAGAGAAAACATTAAAAATAGGACGACCCTGAACTTGATGGTATCAGGATCAACAATACGAGAGGTTTCAGAACTACGAATCCTTGGCCTTCTGGTTCACAACAGAACAAAAAACAGCACCACGCTAGAAAAGCTACGGAAAATTGGAGAACGGGTAGGGCACATGATCCGCCGAGTGTCAAACAAGCGCGGGGGGCTACGAGGAAGGGACGCGATTCGGCTCGCCAATGCTTTTGTAACTAGCAGGATTCTATATTCAATACCGTACTTACGAATGACTAAACACGAAGAGAACAGAGTCGATGCTATTCTTAGGAAAGTAATTAAGCGCGCACTTGATTTACCCATCAGCACTTCAAATCAGAAACTCTCTGCAATGGGAGTCTTTAACTCTATACAAGAGCTCCAAGAAGCCCACCTCACAAATCAATATACGCGTCTTACGCAGACGCCCCCCGGGCGGCGCCCACTAGACCGCCTCTTGATCCGGCACGAATGCCAAATCAAAAACGCGGAGCGTATTACTGAACTTTGGAGAACAAAACTTTGGGTGTCCCCGCTTCCCCGCAATATGACCAGGGAGGCACACCAGGGTAGAAGGCAAGCGCGCGCTGAGGCGCTTGAACAACGGCTTGGCTCCCATAATGGGGTCTATTGCGTCGATGTGGCCGGGCCTTCACCTAGGGGATACTACACGGCAGCGGTAATACACCAAGCAAGGAACGCAGGCGGACGGCCTCACTTTCAAAGCCACAAGCTCAAGTAAGGCGGAGGAGATGGCCATTGCACTGGCAGTATCCCATCCAAACTCAAAACAAATAGTAACAGACTCTCGAAGAGCCTGCGAGAGCTATCTTTCAGGAGAAATCTCTCCATTGGCTAATAGACTTTTAAAATTCAGCATCAGGAACCGCGATCCTACCACAAAACGTCTTATATGGACTCCGGGACATTAGGGTCTACAGGGTAACGAGGCTGCACATGCAGCGGCCCACGTGCTTACTTCCCGGGAAACTCCCCGTTTTCCTAATAGACTTGAACGTCCCACACCTTTAACACGGTTTCGAGAAATCAAAGAATACTACATTGAGCAACGCCGCTTGTATCCCGCACCAGCGAAGGGACTCTCGAAAACGTAGGAGCGCATCCTGCGGCGCCTACAGACAAATACGCTGCTCTGTCCAGCCATACTAAAATATTACGACCCAAAAACAAGTGGGCAGTGCCAGTACTGTGGGGAAGTGGCCAACTTTTACCATATCATCTGGGCCTGCCAAATGAACCCAAAATTAACCCCCTTTCCCAACCCCACCAAAGAGGACTGGGAGACGACACTACTCAATAGCTCCACACCAGAGGAACAGCGAACTCTAGTCCAGCGGGCTCGGGTGGCGGCCTCGACTAATGACGTCCCGGACTAGGGATGTCAACCAGCCCTGTGAGGATAAGGGCTATCTGGCACAGCCAGCATCAATAAAGGTTTTTTCCTCCTCCTCCTCCAACGCTTGTTCTATATACGTGCTTTCGAACGCGTCGCCTTCGGTGAACTTGTGCTCTCGATGATGAGGTTTCGTTGGCAGAAATATGGTTTTTTCTGGCAGCTTCTTGTGTGGCTTATTTTGAGAAGTTTTGCCTTTGAATTTCTTGCCTTGGCTGTGTTCACCTTCGAAGCATCATCATTCTTCCTTCAGTCAGGACTTGATTGCTTCATTCGCTGGTTTGGCCCTATCTCAGCGTACTGCATCGGTAGCGAGGTAGCTTGTACGGCTCGCATTCTTTACACCCTTGGTGTTTGTAGCTTACTCGTAGGATTAATACAGGCAGCAGGCTCGTCAGCCCTTGCAGTTTTTTCCTTGCTTCTTTTCGCTTGAATGAATGCGTCTTGATTTGCTTCTGTCAGACATTTCTACGCGCGGCTGCGAAGACTGTGCAACATCTGAATCTGCTGGCCTTGTCTGGCACCTATTTTTAATATACCTTGAATGCCGGTTTAGAATTTCAAAAGCTTCCCGCTTTTAGTAGAACTTTGTCCTTCCACCATACGCACTTGATTTGTTGTAACTGTCGTGTCCTTTGCTTCATTCATAGTGTACGCTGACGGCAGTTCTAACGGCGTGGGCCAGTTCTTTGAAAGTAGCGGTTCTATGCGTGCTTGAATGCTCGTTACAGTGGCGAAATCGGTGACTTTTCGGCTTCAAGCGCGTTAAGCGATTCGTCGTGAGTCTGAGTCTTTTAGCTTTTGTAGGAGAAGGTTGCTGCTGAAGAAGCAGAGGCAAGACGGTGGCGCCACAGACGGAGAGTGCACGTCAGCTTGTACTTCTGTCCAAATCCTTTTCCCCAAGGCCTCCAAGCAAACTTGTCGAGCATTTAATACGTCTACGATCGTATACTCCACTCTGACCTTGGCTATAATGATCTGGTGTTCCTAAATATCTGCTTCGCCCGTCTCAGTTTCCAAGTGATCGATAAGAATTGTCAATTTCTTTAGGAAGCTTGTAATGCTCAATCGAAATTCGATGAATATATCGTAGCTCACTTACTGATGGACGCTCCACGTGTATTTGACGTTCATTGTTGGCGATAGCTTCTGTGACGGCCTTGCGCACTTCATTCCGCCTTGCGAACAGGGCCTCCATTATCCAGTTCATTGTCAGAAACGTGAGAGATCACTGGCCGGTCACGTCACTAGGTGAAGTCGCAGTCAACATGGTGTCTGTCACAAACGCTTTAAAGCACGACGTCTCAAGCAGTATCGAGGTGTCACGCTTCTTCATCTGGTTCTCGGGAACAGCTTGGCTTCGCCCATCAGCTTCAGGCAACGGCAGCTTCACAAAAGTTCTCGAGGCTGCGAATGCGGTCGAAATTCGTGAATACCGCTTCATCTCACCTTCGAAGGTCCTTCCTCCCGGGTTTCATGGCACCAAAATATTGAGGAAAGGACGAGCCACCGCGCCCATGCGGAAGCCCACCCGTTCACCTCTTCTTTATTGTGAATGCACTGGTCTAATCCCCGATTATGATAATGTTTCCTCGTCCTCTACAGAATTCGCAACCGTGTCTTCGAAAGCACCCAGTGTCCTTGACACATAGTGTCTCTGCAAGGGACGCCAGAACACTCGTAACAGCAGGCATGCGAGTTCTTTTTTTGTTCGCAACGTGCGTATCCATCTATTGTACTATAGTGCCCGGAATATACTTATATTCTAGGCACTATAGCTGTACAACACTGCTCTTCAACGAAAGGATCATAACCATTTTTTTTCGCAAAGACTGAAGGCTGTCCAGGCATTTGTTTGTTGTTCGTCTCTGGGAAACTTGTGGAAACTCACTGGGTCGTCAAATCTACAGGTATGGTCGCTACGCAGGCAACCCACCGGCTGCCTTCAAAACTCGAGCCCACTCAATGCCTTCTCAAGTTTTGATGCGTAGCACTGAGCCCTGAAGAGATCGAAACTCGGCGACTGATACAGCAACCGACGCTTTGCTGGTACTAGCTATGGGCTCTGTCCGCTGACCAAGCGGAGCTGCGTGTCTGGCACTAGCCCATCCTCAGTTTGCTGGCGTTGGCCGTTAGGAGCCCGCAGAAAACAGACGCGCGCACGCGTACCCATGTATCCATGCTGCGATCCGCCCACTCACGCGGGCAGGGAGACGTGGGCATCGCGTTCCATTTTGACTGACCCCAACCTATCATTGCGTTTTTTCTCCGCTAGGCATTGCGTTCTGGCGCTGCAGTGACACTGGAAAACTTGACTGCACGGTGCCTATACTGGTACGTTGGGTACGCTCGTTTAGGAGATGGCTGAGGTTACTCAGGTCACTGCAGATCTAGTGTGACGTCACGACAACTGCCGTTGCTTCTCCTATTCTAAAACGTCAGTGTTGCTGCGCAAGCAATGGGCCTAAATCGCGAGAGTGAGAATTCAGCTGCACTTTTAGAACTGAATTAAAATACATTCTATCCGTTTTGTGTGTCCGACCGTTCGCTTAGAAGGTCCTTTCATACAGAGGAAACCCACAACAGGCTTGGGATAGCCTCGGAATTTGGTGGCACCACCCCTTTAATGTCATTCTTCAGCCTCTTATCAGAATTATTTTTTTACATTTTTTGTGCCATGACCTGGCGTTCTTTGGCAATGAAATGGCTCTTGCGTCATGAAACAGCATATATCATAAATATATGCTCCGTGGCCACTACACAGTTAAAAATTACATCATCTCCCATTAAAGGGAACCATATGTGTGGATGCGAAGCAGCGCTGCTCTTCACTTGTGTTTCCATTTGTGATTTCCATTTGCATGTTTCTGTACATGTTTCATTAGTGGGGAGCTGTGTATATGTATACTGTACCGCTTATGTTACCCCCCTTTCACTTGTGTGTGTATTATTGTGTCTGTGCCGTAACGTGAACACCCAGCGCCCGCAAGAACAGAACACATGCAAGAACAGAACGAGTGGGCTCAGCATTATATACTAGCGCACAGCTGTGGCAGAAAGGTAAACGGTAGAACAGAAACGAAGCGGAGGCAGCTCTCTGCCAGCTCTTCTACCCCACCTGCACACGTGAGCGTGAGAAGAGGCTCGAGAAAGCCATCGGTGACTGCCCACTCCCCAACTGCGCTAGTGCCAACACTACCCCTTTTCCTCGCATCAGCGCAAAGATATGATCCTCCCACCTCCTCGTGCTCACGCTAGCGGAGAGGAAAGAACTGGAGCATGCGCAGTAAGGGTGGTCACGTCGCACGCCGCTGGTTCGAACTCTGCCCATAAGCAACTTCGCATGTGATAAAACAATAAGCTGTGACTTACGTTGTACATACGATGCCTTCGTTCCCATCTCTTTTTTTGCAGGCTCCACCGTATTCGTATGCAGGTTACCGGGACGGGAAGCTTTGCGTCGATGGCATCTTCGGTTTTGTCTTGGAAGCCCTAGCCGATTTCGTCCCATTCAGGTGAGTCAGCCTGGTTTGTCCTGTAAATCTTTTATGAAGAACTTTACTTCGGCAATGTCCATCGAGGTGGTACGATGGTTACGGTGCTCAGCTGCTGACTCAAAGGTCGTGGGTTCGATCCCAGTCGTGGGATCCGCATCTAAATAGAGACAAATTGCTAGAGCGCCGTGTACTATACGTGACGTCGTCAGCCCGCGTAAAAGGAGGCCACATGGTCGAAATGTCCGAAATCTCCACAACGGCGTGCCTCGTGGTCATATGGCGCTTTTGGCACGTAAGACCCGAGATGTAATTCAATAAAACTTATTCACATTAGGTACACAAGATATTATTCTTAAATGCAAAGCAATATATTGCGCTCATAATTACTGACTACCTTTCGGTGTGTACAGTTCTGATATGTGGGGTTTAACGTACCGAAACTACGTACATTTCTAAAAGCCTCACATAACCCACGAGTCGTAAAAACGTTATGAGGTGTCGTTCCACCTCAGCTTGAGCACTTAAAATTATTAAGGGTGCCAGATGCCAGTGGATTAAAATTAAATGTTCGATTTTTTAGCGCAAGCATTCCGTGATTGCCCAAAAAATAATGTGCTTTCACAAAAAAACATATAGGAGCAATCAGGTATAGAAAACTAGCCATTCGCACTAATAGGGTGGAAGCAATAACAACGTGGGCAGAATATCACCATCCAAAATTCCCATGGAAGTCTTAGTCGACTCAGTCTCAGCAAGCGGAAGTTACAATCACCGGATTTCAGAAGCGTGTACCCCCTTCGAACTCTCGTTATTACAGGGCTAGTCTGACAATATCGATATTCCTCCAGATCTGCGGGGAAATAGGAAACACTTAACATTATTTTTTCACATGTCGCAGATGCGCATATATTGAAAGAAGACTACTTGATACTCTCCTATCGAAGGTAGGACTGAATTTAACTCCAGAATTTACACCAGACTTCGGGACCTCAGGCTTGCAATTACAAACAAGCTTCTAAAGGTACTGTATATAATCTTGAATATAACTCTTATTCGGCATTATGTATGCCGAATAAGACCACTTCTTGATTTGATTGATTTGTGGGGTTTAACGTCCCGAAACCACTATTTGATTATGAGAGACGCCGTAGTGGAGGGCTCTGGAAATTTTGACCACCTGGGTGTCACACACAGGTCCCGTTAATTAGGGAGGCGATCGCCGGGCTAATTCCAAGGGCCGAAGTGTCAGCCCCCCGAACCGCACCACGAAAGCGTGGACAATTTACAAGTGGTCCTTTTTGGCGCGCCGGCGGACGCCGGCTGTGGCCCAAAGAACAAGTCACAGCCGAGAGTTGATAACACACAAAATTATATTCTCAATAATGGCAGATCGAAACCAATACACCAGAATGCACACTCCACAATAGTTGCATACAATATGTCACCACCCAAAGAAATGCTGCACAGTACAATCAGCCACACTCGAAACAACAGACACTGACAACACTACGCACTACAATGCAGTCGCATGCATTGAACAACCAAGACACTTAAAGACTAAAGAGATAGAAAACCTATCCAGTCCAAAGTTCTTGGAACAAATGTCTAGATGATACTCTTCCGAGAATCACTCACTCAAAGTCCAGCGTGGTTGTCGTCCGTCACCCCTTGAAGTTTCTCTTCCAGGAAACCTCGCCGAAGTTTCTCTTTTCGGAAACCTCGCGCCTTCAATCGGCCACTCTCCAAGCTTCAAACTTCTTCGCCGGAGACACGTCGGCTTCACACACGCAGCTGTCGCCACGCGTCTTCGCTCGATAGCAGTGAACACACTCTCTTGCCTGTAGCTCGGGCCTTCACCCACAGGTGGAAATCCTCTTCATCTCCTGCTTTGTCCCTACGGACAAAGCCTTCGCCGACTACAAGGCGGTATACCCTACGCGCTCTGGCGCTAACTTCCGTCTTCTCCTGCTCTCTCGTCTCGGCTGCTCGATTAAATACCTTCCGCGCGAGATTCCAGAAGGTTCTCGTCGTTTCGTCGGCGCGATACGCAGCGAAGGCTGGGGAGAGGGCGAGACGGTTGGAATGCCTTCCGCGATGGATGACTCAACCCGGCGTGACCACGCCTCTTTCGTTCTAGAAATTTTGCGGGCTTGCTCGGCCGCCGATGTGGGGTGAGGAGGTTCGTCGGCGAAGCCACGCTTCCGAGGGGAGAGCGCGTGCCCGGGGAGCCTTGGATGTTTTTTCCTTTTTTTTCTTTTGGCCTCCCGGCGTCTCTCCCGCGCGTTATCGCAAGAATTTGGTGGCGCGCCCAGTTTTAGCGCTCGTTCTGTGACACTGCCCCCCACTTTCAGAAAATTATCTCATAATATTCAAAACCACACAAACGAGCGCGAACAGTCACCACACACTCTGAAAGACTGTAACACAAACCGTCGCTCATGACACTTCACATTCAGAATAGATCCTCATTACAACTGTACATTGTAATTCAATTCCACGACACATGGAATATAGCCACAGGTACATGACTACAACACTTCATCACACATTCCGAACAATACAAACGTACAAAGTTCTCTCATTACAACATTTACTATACTCACATCATTACTATATATCACATCACCGTAACAAACATTTTGACTCACTCAACATACATTTGTGACACAGGACAACAAGAACATTAACACAACATGTGGCACTCTGCCCTGCCAGACACAATTCGATTCCACCTCAGCATCTATCTTGTGTATTTCTAGCGGCGCTTGCGCCCTTTCTTGCGGTGCTCGCTCGATCTCTTCTTGTGTTTCCTTGTTCTTTTTCGGCGAGCCTTTTCCAACGACGGGGTCTGAGGTGGCGTCTCAGCCATCGTTGTCACTTCTGACACTGTTAACGGGTGATAACGCTCAACTGATCCTGTCACCCGCTTGTTCGTGTCACGACATTGGGCCTGGCTGGCCGACTCCGTCACCTTTACACTGTCTGTCGGTTGAGGTCGTGCCGACGTACGTCCAGCTGCCCAGCACGTGAACTAATTCAACTCTATCATCTTCTCATTCGCTGTCTCTTGCGCCGCGGCTTCACCTTGGGCTCTAGTGAGATCCGTCACGGGCTGCTCCTCCACTGTATCTCGCGGTCGCTGGGTTGGCGAGGGCTCTATCTTAGGGTCTTCTCCCAAACATTCCGGATCATTCGGTCCTCGTGCCCCGTCGATGTTTCCGATGACAAGGTCGTACAGGGGGGTAGTCATGCATAATGCAGTAACCTTCCCGCTGAAGTACGGGGTTTCGACCTCAATTTCTGCTTCGGGAAGCATCTGAACCGTACGGCCAATTAGGCAAACCGGTTTCGTTTTGCCTGTTGACTCACTCTCCCGCACCAGATTTCTCCGCACGATAACAGTGGAGCTGCCGTTATCTCTTAACACCGTAATCTTTTTGTCCGCAATTTTTCCAGGCAGCGTTGGCATTCCCTTCGTAACACTGGTTGGCTGTTTTGACATTACAGCACCCACAATAGGAATTTTCTCCCCATTCTTCAACTCTACGAATCCATCGGTGACGGCATTATTATCAGATTTCGGTGCCGCTTGCACACAGGATACCTGGTGAGCTTGACTCACTCCGTTCCGACAAGCGTCTGCTTTGTGCCCAGTCTGACCACACTTGAAACATTTTACTACAGTAGGGCTCGTAAAGATCGTTCGACAGTTTTTCGCGCGATGACCCACTCGGTTACACAGAAAACAACGCGGAGTGCTCTCCGGTGCACGCTTCTTTTCTTCGGGAGCCGATTTCTTCGAACCTTCAGGACACTCCTTCTTGACCCTGGCCAAATTAGTTCCACCTTGCGCTTCCAAGAATTGATCAGCCAATTCGAGCATGCCTTCAAGTGACTCAGCCTTCCTCTCTCTCAAGTACAGCGACAGGCTTGGGTGGCAACTAGTAAGAAACTGTTCTCTAATTAGGAGCTCTCTAAGCTCACCGTACTCCTGCGCTGTCCCTGAAAGTTCAATCCATCTGTCGAAATAATGACAAAGCCGGGCGGCATACTGCGTAGCCGTCTCACCATCAGCTGGCTTTCCTGTCCGAAATCTGTCCCGGAAACCTTCTACAGTAAATATAAATCGCTTCAGCAAAGCAGCTTTCACCTTTGCATAGTTGGCTGCATCGGTCGGCGTCAGCCTACCGTACACACTGAGCGCTTCACCACTGAAGCAAGTACTCAAAGCAGTTGCCCATTGATGTTCCGGCCAATTCTGGCTCCTCGCAATCGTCTCAAATCAGTGAAGGTACGCGTCAAGGTCGTCCTTCCTTTCATCAAACGCCACGAGCAGCTTGCTTGGGTTCAAGCGGAAGCCGTGGTCCTCCCGTTCGCTGCTCTCAACTCTAGCTTGGACCGGAGTTTCACTTCGCTGTTGCAAACGGAGCCGCTCGAGTTCCATCTCGTGCTGTCGCTGCCGTTCCCTTTCAGCCATCTCCGCTTCTCTTTCTTCTTTCAGCTGTCGCTCCTTTGCTTCTTTTTCTTCTCTCGCCCTTTCAGCTGCCAACTTTTCTCTCTCCAGCTCCAACTTCAATTGCTGCTCTCTTTCTTCTCTCGCTCTCTCAGCTGCCAACCTCTCTCTCTCCAACTCAACCACTTTTTAGGGGCGAAGCTCCTTAGGGCGTGGACTGTGCGTCCCCTGTAGCCTGCATGTAGCCACCTCTAGTTTAGTTCTTGCAGTGTTCACTAGATGGCGGTACCGTCCCCTGTATGTAGCCACCTCTAGTTTAGTTCTTGCAGTGTTCACTAGATGGCGGTACTGTCTCCTGCATGTAGCCACCTCTCGTTTAGTTCTTGTAGTGTTTACTAGATGGTGGTACTTGTAGCTGATGACGAAAAGATCCAAGATGTTATAAACTAGAAAGCGGTACTTGTAGTTGATGAAAGACGCGAGATCTTATAAAATAGGAATGATGTCACATATGGCGCGTGTCATTGGTTGAAGGCAATTGTTCGATTTAGTGCGGCGACGTACGCTAAGGGGAGCGTTGTAATAAAATCCGTTCGCTGTTGGCGCGCGCTCGGAGTCGCCGGATGGATAAGGCTGCACAGCGGAGAGAGCGCAAGGCGGCAGCAGCGCGCGCTCGCAGACAGACTCCCGATGTGCGAGCGCGCGAGGCAAGGGACATCGCAAGCCATCCATCGTCTAAGAACAAATAAAAGTTGATTTGTGTATATACACAAACAGCGTTTCTCACATCTTTACATGATGATCGACTGGGCGAATTACACGGAAGATTCAGAGTTTACCGATGAATCCCTCCGGAGCTTCGCCCATTCATCATCATTAACCCCGTGAATATGCCGTAATTTTTTTCTTCTTTGGCTCCCTCAGCTGCCAACCTCTCTCGTTCCAACTCAGCTGCTTTTTCTTCCTTGGCTCTCTCAGCTGCCAACCTCTCTCTCTCCACCGCCTCTTTCTCCTTCTGGCTTACCCATTTCCGTGGTTCGGCGCCAGAAAGACCCATCTTCTCACCAAGAGCAACTAACTTTTCGAGATCCATGGTGTCTCGCGAATAAAGTCTTGCCGCGTGTAAAAAGTATCTGCCTAAATCAGTCTATCGGAACACTCCCCTGCACTCGTTAACGAGAACACTGAACAACACACAAAATTGTTCCGATAGCACTATACACAACTCGTGGCTCTCTCTCACTACTTTGGACACACTGTGCACCAAAAGGTCCTGTCGCGGACGCCAGATTAATTGTCACACACAGGTCCCATTGATTAGGGAGGCGATCACCGGGCTAATTCCAAGGGCCGAAGTATCAGCCCCCTCGAACCGCACCACGAAAGCGTGGACAATTTAGAAGTGGTCCTTTTTCGCGCGCCAGCGGACGCCGGCTGTGGCCCAAAGAACAAGTCACAGCCGAGAGTTGATAACACACAAAATTATATTCTCAATAATGGCAGATCGAAACCAATACACCAGAATGCACACTCCACAATAGTTGCATACAATATGTCACCAACCAAGGAAATGCTGCACAGTACAATCAGCCACACTCGAAACAACAGACACTGACAACACTACGCACTACAATGCAGTCGCTTGCATTGAACAACCAAGACACTTAAAGACTAAAGAGATAGAAAACCTATCCAGTCCAAAGTTCTTGGAACAAATGTCTAGATGATACTCTTCCGAGAATCACTCACTCAAAGTCCAGCGTGGTTGTTGTCCGTCGCCCCTTGAAGTTTCTCTTCCAGGAAACCTCGCCGAAGTTTCTCTTCCCGGAAACCTCGCGTCTTCAATCGGCCACTCTCCAAGCTTCAAACTTCTTCGCCGGAGACACGTCGGCTTCACACACGCAGCTGTTGCCACGCGTCTTCCCTCGATAGCGGTAGACACACGCTCTTGCCTGTAGCTCGAGCCTTCACCCCTCAGGTAGAAATCTTCTTCTTCTCCTGCTTTGTCCCTACGGACAAAGCCTTCGCCGACTACAAGGCGGTATACCCTACGCGCTCTGGCGCTAACTTCCGTCTTCTCCTTCTCTCTCGTCTCGATGAAATACCTTCCGCGCGAGATTCCAGAAGGTTCTCGTCATTTCGTCGGCGCGATACGCAGCAAAGGCTGGGGAGAGGGCGAGACGGTTGGAATGCCTTCCGCGATGGATGACTCAACCCGGCGTGACCACGCCTCTTTCGTTCTAGAAATTTCGCGGGCTTGCTCGGACGCCGATGTGGGGTGAGGAGGTTCGTCGACGAAGCCACGCTTCCGAGGGGAGAGCGCGCGCCCGGGGAGCCTTGGATGTTTTTTTTCTTTTTTTTTTCTTTTGACCTCCCGGCGTCTCTCCCGCGCGTTATCGCAAGAATTTGGCGGCGCGCCCATTTTTAGCGCTCGTTCTGTGACACTGGAGTTCTTTAACGTGCACCCAAATCTGAGTACACGGGCCTACAACATTTCCACCTCCATCGGAAATGCAGCCGCCACAGCCGGGATTTGATCCCGTGACCTGCGGGTCAGCAGCCGAGTACCTTAGCCACTAGACCACCATGCGGGGCAAGACCACTTCTTATAGGCCTCTTTGACCACCTTTCATTTTTCCGTATTAGAATGTATTATGATATACTTTCAGTTTCTAGTTTATCCTTATTAACTCCCAATACCTTCTTTCCATGAAATTAAACAATTATTTTGTATTTTTATTATAACCTCTCAAACATCACACTCCTGTAACGATCCCTGCATATATATATATATATATATATATATATATATATATATATATATATATTTATATATATATGGTGGAAAGAAGTGTATACCTAAGGGCTCGTTTTTCCGTGTTTTGACACAATATAGTGAGATGTAACAGACAGTAATGCCAAGTAATGTACAGGGGAAGTTATTAGAACCAATGGAATGTAAATAGGAAGAAATAAAAGTGGGTGAAAAAATAACCAGCCGTGAGCAGGAATCGAACCTACGACCTTTGAATAACGCGTTCGATGCTCTAACCACTGAGCTACCACAGCGGCCTCCCCTCCATCCACTTTTTTGGGTTTATATGTGAATTTAGAAGTAGGAGTGTCAGTCAGCGCCATCTATAAGCCAAGCAACGAGTGTGAAACACTCGTTTATGCGCATGTTTGGCGTCATGTAGCACGTGAACTTATTACAAGCGGCAAGCTGATTAATAGTCCCTCGTGTACAACCTAATGACACCAAGTCTGCCAGTACGAGACCCTCGTTTAATGAAATAAGGGAAAGAAGTGGGGGCCCGTTTTTCCGTGTTTTGACACAATATTAATGAGATCTAACAGACAGTAATGCCAAGGAGTGTACAGGGGAAGTCATTAGAACCAATGGAATGTAAATAAGAAGAAATAAAAGTGGGTGAAAAAATAACCAGCCGTGAGCAGGAATCGAACCTACGACCTTTGAAAAACACGTTCGATGCTCTAACCACTCAGCTACCACAGTGACCTCCCCTCCATTCACTTTTTTGGGTTTATATGTGAATTTAGAAGGAGGAGTGTCAGTCAGCGCCATCTATAAGCCAAGCGACGAGTGTGAAACACTCTTTTATGCGCATGTTTGGCGTCACGTAGCACGTTAACTTATTACGAGCGGGCAGCTGAATAATAGTCCCTGATATACAACCTAATGACACCAAGTCTGCCAGTACAAGACCCTCGTTTAATGAAATAAGGGAAAGAAAAGTATACATAAGGGCTCGTTTTTCCGTGTTTCGACACAATAATAATGAGATCCAACAGACAGATATACAGATATATATATATATACATATATACAGATATATATATATATATATATATACAGATATATATATATATATATATATATATATATATATATATATATATATATATATATATATATATATATATATATATATATATATATATATATATATATATATATATATATATATATATATATATATATACTAAAAAGTGATGCTGAGTCCGGGTAAGATTATCCGTAGTGAAGGAGACGCACTTACGAAGTGATTTTATTTACGTTTCAGCCGCGTGTCCGGCCTTCATTCAATACGGAATCGTGAGCCCATCATCGTGTGCTAATCAACGTGTGCTATCTGCCGATTGCTTTATTTGAGTGGTGTACCAATACCATTACGAACGTAGCACCCAGTTAAGAGGACATAACTGCATGCTAGTGGCAGCCAAAGAAACGACAAAAGATATTTACCTAGCCTGTGGTAAGAATTGTGTCAATTGTGGTTAAACCTGTTAAACAATACCGTGATGTTTCCGTGTGAGTCTGTATTGACGGCCTTACTTGTTCATTGGCACCTTCATTACCGACCAATACGTCTACTTGGAGCTGAATCTTCATTTTAGCTTCATTTAAATCAAAGCACACGGGCCTCCACCACTTTGCCTCTATCGAAATGCGGCTGTCGTGGCCGAGACTCAATTCCGTGATTTTCGGGTCACCAGTCACCACATTAATCAATAGACCTCAGTCATTAGACCTTATCCACCTTAAGCATTCATATAAACTCCTTCATTATTAGACAACCGGGATTTTAGGCATCAAACTAGTGTTAAACACGTAATAAAAGTTTGTTGGGACCATCAGAACATGACTCTCTCTTCGCAAAAGTGTCTTAAGTCGGAATTGTTCCAGAGAGAAAACTTCAGGGAGTCGCCAGACAGAACTCATGGTTAGCGAAGCCACCCTATACTGACGAGTAACACTATTTGCGATGTGGAGGCTTCATCAATTCAGCCATTTTGTCCTGTGTCAGATTCTTACACAGTGTCTCGTTGCAACTGTTTATAAAACGTCCGTTTTATATGCTATTCTTTCGAACTGCAGCTACGACCTCGTTTACGACCATCAACTGTCGTTCGGAGTACGCCTGCTCAATGGCACTTACACGGGCATCGTAGGGCTCATCCAGAATGGGGTAAGTAAGCGTGGATTACGTACGAATGCATACAGCGTAGCTTTTGATGAGCTGCTGACAAAGCACGATGTAGACAGCCATGCACCTGCTGTGCCACTACTACCAGAATGTATAATAATAATAATAAAAATAATAATAAAAATAATAATAATATTAATAATAATAATAATATTGAGAAGAAACAGAAGAAGATTAAAGGATGCAGATTTATTGCAGCGGTTTTTAAGTGAACGGTATAGGTCAATCCAATGGAGAATATGAGACAAAGCATTATGAATGCCTATCGAAGCCTAAACATACGAAAGTTCCGTTTTGATATGAGCTCGGAAAATCTTGCCATCACCAGTAAGTTCAACCTATGAAAATCTGTCCACGCAAGAAGTCACCACTGCTTTGGAGACAATCGCTAAAGGTCTGGGGTACTGTGAAGGATTGCCCGAGGTTTTCAGGCAGAAGAGTTAGCCCCGAGTTCACTCTGTGGCGGCCACGGCATGAAGACAGTGTGGGGCGTGTAATACTAGCGTTCATAAAAAAAAGTCACTGCTTCGCCGCAAAGGCGAAGCAATGAGTGCGATAGCAACAAATTGAAAAGATACGCGCAGAAGGGCAAGCAGTTCGACAGGTGCCCCGCATCTCTCACGCACAAATAATGCACAAAACGTACTCGCAGGTACAGATAAACGCGATTAAGCTTCTCGATTGTTATTACGCTGTGTCTGAAAAGTGCGTTATTTTTTGCAAACGGAGACTGTGCACAATTGCAGTGACCTTTGTGCGCCGGGTATCTACAACAGAATTGTTCCGGCGAAAGCTTCAGGACAGCCAAAACATAAGATGCTCCCAACAGCAAGATAAGTGCGCACAAGTGTGCGTTCAGGGGCTTTACGACCCCCACTCCCATCCGTGAGGAAAAGTACACCTGGGATATAAGGGCGCGCGCCACCATGCACTAACTGCGCCATATTGCTGTTAATACGATAGTTTCCCTCCGAGATGCCCATCCCCAGCGGTAAGTGGTAAATATATACATATAGCTTGCCGCTTAAGCGCGGAAAGACGTGCGTCTTCGTAGCTCAGCCGAAGTTTTCGACATGGTTCCCCACAATATACTCTTCACGCTAGCTGAGTACGTTGGTCTTGGTGCGATCATACGTAAAGGTATTAGATTGGCATACAAAAGTTAAACCGCAAGTTTAATTGTAAATGGAGAACTCACACAGCGCATACAAGTACTTTCCTCTGTGCTCCAGGGGCGTCCTTTAAGTCCTTTGCTTTTCGCTCTATTTTCGGAGCCACTGTGTCAGAAAGTGATCCCCCATGCAGGGATTAATGGTTTCAGGTTGCAGTCGTGTGAAGCGCGTGTTTTGGCATACGCCTACGATATTGCCTTTTTTGCTGTTGATAGCCTGAGTGTCACTTCGTTATTAAAAATCCCTCAAAGGTTTTGTGACACGAGTGGAAGTTTAATGAACAAAGAGAAAAGCATTTCTTTATGGCATGGTAATTGGGACCTAACGGCCAGCTCCTCTGGAAATATTCAGTGGCTCACAACACCTAGTCGTTACCTAGGGGTACCATTGGACAATTATTAAGACAGTGAAGCGTTTTGGCTTGAAAAGGCTGAAAAACAGCGCGCGACAGCCGAAGGATGGGGCAGCTGTGACTTATCAATCTTCTCTTGGTCAGCTGTAAGTAACGTGTTTCTGGCGGCTAAAATTATGTACCTTTTGCAAGAACTTATTTGTACGTGTAAATGCATTCATAAAATACACACTATATTCGCCACCTTAATCTGGAGCTCTACATGGAAGTGAACATCTAGAACGAACTTGTACCGGCGTGTTATGTAAGGAGGGCTGTCTTTGTGCCATCTGTTTCTTAACCAAGTAATATCACGTTTCCTGCCTATAGGAGACCAGAGAGACTTCTTACTTATGTTTTTATTTCAAACAACGCTATTACTCCACATGCTTGACTTCTTTGTATCTTCAGACAGGGGAGAACAACACACCTTGTCACCGTTCTTCCGCGAAGTTGTGTTCTCGTATAGTTTCTTAAGGGCGAGGTTTTTGATAGATTACCTAAATAATGTCAAAAGAAAGCGCCTTATGAAAGACCTAATACAGAATGTTTTTCCTGTGCCCCTGTACCGTTCAAGGTATGAGAAATCATATAGTCATGACGTACTAAAGCGAGTGAAAAACATGTGTATGCCACCAAATGTGAAAACCTTCTTTTTTGAACTTCATACGGGAACCTTGCCAGTAAAAACGTGGCTTGAAGAGAGAGGGATGTATGTACCATGAGGAAGATGCTGTCTCCTGTGTAACAAATCTGAGACCATTGAACATGTGTTTATTTATTGTAAGAATGCAACTTTTTGCGACATTTTATAGAGGACTTTAAAAAAGATTTACCACTTACTCCATATGGAATCCGTTTTTTCCTTGTGATAGTTCCGTGCGAAATTCGGACGTTATATTTTTACTTGGTCTTCATTCGGTTTGGCGTAGTATGCTATCGTACAGACACTGTGATGTAAGAGTTCTATCCGTTCATGAGTGTTTCGTGGAAGCTGTTATCAAAGTGCAAGACGTGTATAAGACTACCGACTGTATTGAAGATGTAATATCTTTGTTTGGTGCGTTATCACACATGAAACATGTGTGATGGTGATTGTCAGATTAGCTTGACCTGTAGTCAAGAAAGCAACAAAGAAAAAAATCTTCGTAGCTCAGTGGTTAATGCCTCGCACTCCACTTTCGGCTTCGGTGGGAGACGGACGTGTGATGGCTCGCTCCGTGCGAGGTGCTTCGGCGGCCGCTGCTGGCCGCGGTGTCAGGTTCCCTTCTGCACCATCGGATTACCGGTTTTTGTTGCCTACATTGCCGTCAGGTGACAGTATGGAAGAGTGTGTGTTTCTGCACGAGGATTTGGAAAAAAGACCGTACCGGTTGGAAGACTTTCGGGGCCCGTTGGAAGAAGTGAGACTCATCAAGGCGATCATTGGCATTGGAGCCTTCCAGATGAATCACATCTGGCTGGCGAAGATGCGAAGCAAAGGTGACAAAGAAGCATTACTCAAAACAAGTGGACTCCAAGTCAAGGGTGGCTTCTGTGCTATCGTCGACCCTATCCAACATGATTTAACCGTGAAAATCCACTGGGTTGACTTTGCGGTCTCGAATGAGAGCATTCGACAAGCGTTAGGTGAGTTTGGTGAAGTTCTGGAGGTTTCCAACGACAACTGGACCGTCGCGGGCTTTGAACACGCGATATCGACGACGAGGGTGGTGCGACTGAAACTGAAGGAAGGCGTGGTGCTAGAAGACTTTCCGCACCTTTTTAAGATTGGAGGGGGCACCGTCCTTCTTGTGGCCCCGGGTCGGGCTCCGCTTTGCCTAAGATGTCACATGCAAGGACATATACGACGAGACTGCCAGACTCCGCGCTGTGGTGTATGCTGAGCGTTTGGACATGAAAGTCAAGATTGCGTTAGGAGTTATGCCAGAGTGACGAAGACTGTGCTGCCAACAGACGACGCCCAAGATAATCTAATGAATGCTGAAGAGGCTGAGAAGTTGGCCCCTGGCAGCAACGCCGTGGGACCGACGCCACGGTTGAGGCAACTGGAGAAGAGACAGCCGACGCGACAACGCAAGACGGCAGACTCAACGAAAGAATCCGAGGAGGTGGCCGCAACAGGCGGCCAGCAGGAGATTCAAGAATCGATGGAGGAAGACATGGGTACCAGTGGCTATATCGCTAGGCCAGAAGCCAGCACAAAGTCTCCGGAAGCGACCACGGGACGCGGCAAGCGTTACCGAGTGGAGAGCACGGAACGCAACCTAAAACGCCCGGAGCGTCTGTGGCATCGCGTCACGGGCGCTAAGAGTAAAAAATATGCCCTCGAAACCCGGTCGGCGTCATCGTCGCCAGTTCGGGGACAGGATCGAGACGCGTAAGACCCCGGTTTTCCCACTGCACAGTGTACGAGATACGGTAAGCGCAGCATTGTAATTTTCATCTTTGTCATCAACATGGCTAGCATGACTGCGCCTTTACGCATTGGTACGCTGAATGTACGTGGTCTACGAACGCGTCGCAAACAGTACCAGTGGAAACGCTTGATGCAAGAAAAAGACCTTGACTTGCTCGCGGTCCAGGAGACTAAAGTTTATTTATTTATTTATTTATTTCGACATACTGCCAATCCCATCAGGGATTTTAGCAGGAAGGGCGTGAACATAACAATTCGAATAGGTACACAATAAAGACATACATCGCGATAAAGTACAGAATGAAACTAACAGAATCGGATCTTTAACAATTTCAGATCAAAGAAGGCATAAAACATTAGTGTAAAGAGAAGTTGTCAGAAGAAAATAAATGCAGCGACTTGGTTGACACATTGGTTGACATATTGGCATATGGATCAAGAAACACAACAAGAAATCACAGCAATAAGAAACTACCCTACAATATGGCAAAGTATTTCAAGGAAGGGCAAATTTATACACACTGAAAAACAGGAACATGTTCATGAATCAACAGGGCGATTTCTGTTCACCTGGATTCAGTACTAAAAATTGCTTAAAGAAAAAAAAATGATGACATGATACTTCGCTCGTACATTGTTCACACGAACACCCATATTAAAATCAACCAGGTGATTCCATTTGCATAATACAAAATTCATTTTCGACAAGGGTTAGAAATTTTGCTAATTCGGTAGTGCTGGAGATACTCGGATCCAGTTTATTCCATTCATTAGTGGCTAACGGAAAGAATGAGTACCTAAAGCAGTTTGTGTTGAAGGAGTATTCGTTAAGTCTCATTGGGTGTTTTTGGCGTGTTTTTCTAGTTTGATCAAACGTAAGATAGGCGGATACATCAATGTTTAAATGACCATGTATTAATTCATGTATGAATTTTGCACGTGCTAACCTTGTTCTATTCATTAGAGTAAGTAATCCAGTTTTTTTCATTAGTTCAGTCGGAGAATCTGTATGTCTGTACTTGTTGTAGATGAACCTCAAAGCTTTCCTTTGTATTCCCTCCAGTTTCGTGATTTGCTGTTTTGTGAATGGTGACCAAATAATATTACCGTATTCCAGTAATGATCGCACAAGGGAAGTGTATGCAAGCAATTTTAGAGAAGGCGGGGCCTGGCGAAGCCGGTATCTGAGTGTAAACAAGCGGCGTAGTGCAGCGTAAGTAACGTAACTTATGTGTGCATCCCATCTTAGATCTTCAGTTATAATAATTCCAAGATATTTATGCTGACTTACTCTAGTTATGGGAATGTCATTAATGGTGTAAAGAAAATTTGACCTAGTTTTTTTTCGACTTACTGATAAAATTGTACACTTGTTTGCATTAAGTGACATCTGCCATTTACGGCACCAGCAGGAAACATCTTGTAAAGCACTATTTAAAGCTACATGGTCCTCCGTTGAGTTTATTTCTCGATATAGCACGCAGTCATCCGCGAATAATTTGATTTTTTCCTTAATACTTGTAGGCAAATCATTAATAAAGAGAAGAAACAAAATTGGCGCCAGCACACAGCCCTGCGGAACTCCAGATGTGACGGAGGTGGTAGCAGAGGTTTCATCGTTAAATTCCACATACTGTGTACGATCAGTAAGATAATTTTTGATCCAGTTAAGAACAGTAGAATTTCCTAAGGTGGCCTCAAGTTTTTGAAGTAGTTTCTTGTGCGATACCTTGTCGAATGCTTTGGCAAAATCGAGGAAGATTAGATCAGTTTGTTTTTGGTTGTCAATACTTTGGGATACCTCATGTGTTAATTCCACTAATTGAGTTATGGTTGATAGACCTCGGCGGAAGCCATGCTGATAGGGAGATAATATACGTTTTTCTTCTAGGAAAACAGTTATTTGTTTAAGAATTATGTGCTCCAAGATTTTACAGATTGTACATGTCAGGGATATAGGTCTAAAGTTAGATATATCATTTCCGCATCCTCCTTTATGCACAGGAACAACTTTGGCCTTTTTCCACTCCACAGGTAAAGAGCACGTTGATAGTGATTTGTTAAATATGACGCACAGATATTTAGCTAGCACCTCTGCATATCTTACAAGAAAGATGTTAGGAATGTTGTCAGGCCCTGCTCCTTTTTTTGTGTCCAAGTTTAACAAGAGATTTATGACACCGGCCTCATTGACAATGATCGGTTCCAGGGTACCTTCCGCACTAGTGTCGATGTCTGGAATGTTTCCGTCATCGACAGTGAATACTGAGGACGCGACTGATAGCTTGGTAGCAGGATTTTCATTGCGGTACAATGCGTGTGTGAGCTATGCAGTGGGAGCATCAGCCGGATGTATTATTTTTGTCAAGAACTCTCTTGGTATTGTAGTGGAAGAGGTCAAAAGTTGCCTACATGGGCGTTTTGTTTTGTGTGACTTTTGTTACGGGAACACTAAATTCAGAGTTATCTGTGTATACGCACCTACAAATTCGAGAGACAGATGTTTGTTTTTTCGGGAAATTCAAGCGTACTTTGAATGTCAGAAATGTGTGATTCTGTTGGGTGACTTCAATTGTGTTCTGACCCAAGAAGATTGCACGTATACTGCTAAATTAGGTGATGAAAGCGTTGGTTTGCTTAGAGACAGCCTTAACAAGTACTTTTTACATGACGTAGCTCTGTTTGCGATGGGTGGCAGTCGCCAACACTTCACACATTTTCAAGGTTCGAGTCACGCACGACTAGATCGAGCATATGTTTGTTCTGAGATAGTGCCTTTATGTCAGAACTATGATGTTTATGCTGTTTCCTTCAGTGATCATTGCTTAGTTTCGTTTGAGATAGGTAGAAAGTGCAAAAAGAAGATTGTATGGGAAACATGGAAACAGAATACTGAGATAATTACGCACGAAGGATTTGTAGATAAGACAAAGAAATAAATCGAGAATTTTTTCAAAAACGCAGATAGGAGTGCCACGGAAAGATGGAAATTATTTAGCCAAAAGATAAAAATGAACGCAATAGAGTGTGGTTGCTACATGCAGTATCAAGCTCGAAAACAGGAACGTGAGCTACGGGCAGAGCTAAATGATTTGGTGAATATTGAAGCAGAAAACCCGGACTTATTCACAGCAGGTTGTCAAAAACTTAATTGAATGTCTTGAAGAACATAAATATAAAGGTGCAATTATACGAGCAAGAGCTGAGAGATTCCTCGTGGATGAAGCCCCGACAAAGCGAGCCGTGTCAGATGAAAAGGCATAAAAGATAATATGAAAGCTTTTGAAAACTATTATCAGGACTTGTTTGCTTATCGCGAACCAAGGAAACCGGGTTTTGTAGATGAGTTCTTGATAGAAATGCCGACACTTAATGCTGAGGACACAAATTTATTGGAAATGTCTATTAGTATAGGGGAAATTGAAAAGGCTATCAATGATCTTGGCATGGGCAAATCACCTGGTCCAGATGGCATTAATGCCGCCTTTTACAAGGCGTTGAAGGAGGATATGGCCGCCGCATTGCACGAGGTTTTTTCAGAGTCTTTAGATCGCGGAACTCTGCCTCCATCGTTCAATCGAGCACACACCGTGCTGATTCCTAAAGGGAAAGAGCAACATGTTTTACGCAAAGTGACAGGATACAGGCCAATCACGCTAACAAACGTAGATTATAAGGTGCTTATGAAAGTTCTGGCTAAGAGGTTGCAAGGAGTTATATACAAGTTGGTCGGGTCACATCAGACTTGCGGCATCAAGCGTAGGAGCATATTCACGAATATTCATGTTGCCGGGAGCATTTTGGAGTATTGTGACGCTGCGCTTCTAAAAGTAGCTATGTTGCAAATTGATCTAGCCAAGGCTTTCGACATGGTTCCACACAATATACTCTTCATGCTAGCTGAGTACGTTGGTCTTGTTGCGATCATATGTAAAGGTATTAGATTGGCATACAAAAGTGCAACCACCAATTTAATTGTAAATAAAGAACTCTCACAGCGCATACAAGTACTTTCCTCCGTGCGCCAGGGGTGTCCTTTAAGTCCTTTGCTCTTCGCTCTCTATTTTTGAAACCATTGTGTCAGAAAGTGATTCACCATGCAGGGAATAATGATTTCAGGTTGCAGTCATGTAAAGTGCGTGTTTTGGCATACGCCGATGATATCCCTTTTTTTGCAGTTGATAGAGAGAGTGTCACTTCGTTAATAAAGATCACTCAAAGGTTTTGTGACACGAGTGGAAGTTTAGTGAACAAAGAGAAAAGCATTGGTTTATGGCATGGTAATTGGGACCTTACGCCCAGTTCCTTTGGAAATATTCAGTGGCTCACGACGCCTAGTCGTTACCTAGGGGTACCATTGGACAGGTATCAAGAGAGTGAAGAATTTTGGCTTGGAAAGGCTGAAGAACTGCGCGCGACCGCCGAAGGATGGGGCGGTCGTGGCTTATCAATTTTCTCTCGGTCAGCTGTATGCAATGTGTTTCTGGCTGCTAAAATTATGTACTTTTTACAAGTACATAGTTGTAAGCGTAAAATCATTCACAAAGTTCACAGGATATCCGCCACGTTCATCTGGAGCTCTACGTGGGAGAGAACATCTAGAAGGAACTTGTTTTGGCGAGTTAAGCAAGGAGGGCTGTCTCTGTGCCATCTGTTTCTTAACCAAGTAATATCACGTTTCCTGCTCATTAGAGACCAGAGAGACTCGTTTTTACGTTCTTTATTTCAAACAACGCTGATACACCTTATGCCTGATTTCTTTGTATCTTCTGACAGGCGAGAACGACACACCTTGTCACCGTTCTCGCGCGAAGTTGTGTTCTCGTATAGTTTTTTAAGGGCGAGGTTTTTGATAGATTACCTAAATAATGTCAAAAGAAAGCGCCTTATGAAAGACCTAATACAGAATGTTTTTCCTGTGCCCCTGTACCGTTAAAGGTATGAGAAATCATATAGTCATGACGTACTAAAGCGAGTGAAAAACATGTGTATGCCACCAAATGTGAAAACCTTCTTTTTTGAACTTAATACGGGAACCTTGGCAGTAAAAAACTGGGCTTGTAGAGAGAGGGATGTATGTACCATGGAGAAGCAGCTGTCTCCTGTGTAACAAACCTGAGACCATTGAACATGTGTTTATTGATTGTAAGAACGCTATTTTCTTTTGGGACATCTTACAGAGGACTTTAAAAAAAGATTTACCTCTTACTTCATATGGAATTCGTTTTTTGTCTTGTGATAGTTCTCTGCAAAATTTGGTTGTTATATTTTTACTTGGTCTTCATTCCGTTTGGCGTAGTATGCTATCGTACAGACACTGTGATGTGAGAGTTCTATCCGTTAATGAGTGTTTTTTGGAAGCTGTTATAAAAGTGCGAGATGTGTATAAGACTACCGACTGTGTTGAAGATGTAATATCTTTGTTTGACGCGTTATCACGCATAAAACACGTGTGATGCTGATTGTCATATTAGCTTAACCTGTAGTCAAGAAGCCAATAAAGAAAAAAAAGTGGTTAACTCCTCGCATTCACTACTCGGAGTTTCTACGTTCAAATCCGCACGCTGGATTCGTTTTGAGGGTTTTGTTTTTCTTTTCAAGCGTTTTCATATATATAGATACTTATACATATACGCTGCATGACGTCGACGCTGACGCCGACGCTTGCAGCGAAATCTAGCCGAGTGTGTCCGTATAATTGCTTTCGCAATAAAATGGCTACAGCAACGCACTTGGTGTTGAAAAGCCATGTGGTACATTTGCGGCAGTTATTAAAGAAAGAAAAAACACCGCGTGCGAATACGTCAGTGCCGCCACTAAGTCAACATTTTAATAGCGCGGTGACGTGAGCTTGATTGCAACGCTATCGTTTTGAGAACTCAACATGTGCCTCCCCCAGGCGCGTTCATGGGCATTTATCCTCTTTCGGACAGGTTCTTTCGTTCCACCTGCATAATGGAAATGTCCCCTGTCAAAGGCAGCAAGGGTGCAGACGCAGCACTCTTGTGCTGCTTGTTTCACTTCTATCAAATAATGCAGATAAATATAGGTACAGGCGGTCACAAGGGGCCCTAGAGAGAGTGCATCACGGCGGCAACACTGCGGCAACACGGCTGTGATTGGATACATCGTGAGCGCGGTGAAATTGAATGCGAGACATCGTAGCCGCGTGGTGATATCACTTTTACTTTTTTGTGCATTTGTGCATAGTCTGTGCGCTAAAGCTGATAGATTAATCGTCCCGCTCGACGTGACTACTGCTCCTCGGTACAAGTAAACGTGGTGAGTGTACCCGATCTTCGCCGCGGGCGTCTGTCAATCAAACTGATTGACGCGTGAGCTCGGATACAAACTCGTTGATTTTGAGAAGGCCCCAGTCCCACTCGCGATTGTGATGGCGCTGGTGTGACTGTTAAGCGTTTCATGCAAAGAACGCTAAGCGGCAGCTTCCTTGCATATAAAATAATTTTGTGAGCTTACACTACTTCTATAAGGCTGGAGCCATAGAGGAGCTTGAGGTAACCAAGCTTCTTGCAGCTTTTTAAGTTGGTCGTTTACTCAAGTGCGTGGTCAGCTTGGATTTGAAGACTGCATCAGCTTTGTCTTAATTTCAATCGTACTAATTGACTGAGGCTTGATGACCCTTAAACTGAGATGCCTTGTCTTCATTGATAAGACTTCAATCATAAGACAATTATCTTGGGCGCAAATTGCAAGGCCAAGATCAGTATGAAGCTATTAAGCGTAATTCTGGTTAGCAGGATACTAATTGTCATCATATTACTAAGGGTTAATTAGCATGGTTTTACTTATTGTGCTCATGATTAACGTCGTGATAATTAACATAGTCTAGTTAGCTCATCAACTAGCAGGCTTTGGTTAGCCCTGTTCTAGCTTTACCTGGCTTCATTAACACGGTCGCCCCGCCACGGTGTTCTAGTGGCTAAGGTATACTCGAACTGATTGATTGATTGATTGATTCATTGATATGTAGGGTTTAACACTCGAAAACACCATATGATTATAAGAGATGCCGTAGTAGAGGGCTCCAGAAACTCCAACCACTTAGGGTTCTTTGACGTGCACCCAAACCAGAGCACACGAGCCTACAGCATTTTTGCCTCCATCGAAAATGCAGCCGCAACCACGGGGATTCGATCCCGCGACCTGCGGGTCAGCAGCCGAGTACCATAGCGCCTGACCACCGTGGCGGTGCAAGGTATACTCGGCTGCTTACCCGCAGGTCGCAGGATCAAATCCCGCTGCAGCGGCTGCATTTACGATGGAGGCGAAAATGCTGTTGGCCCGTGTTGGCCAGGCCTTCGCGAGTGTCCCAAGTTTCGCGAAACTCCTGCGAAACTCGGCCGGTCCTGCATAGCACCCCTGAAAAGCAGTTTTACGTCAGCTCTGTCCAACAACTAGCACAAATCTACAAAACGAAGTGACACAGTTTTAAGTATCTAACCTGGACCGAAATTTATGCTCTACGGCACCGGGCCTGGACGAAATCACAGTTCCCACGATTGAAATTCTGTTCAGTTTATCGCCGAGGGACGTCATCAATGTTATAAACTACTCCTTACAACCTCTAGGGTGCCACATGATTGCAGGATGGCAAAGGTCATTCCTATACCAGAAAGCCAGGATTAGGATTTACAGTCCATAATATTAGGCGCATCGCTCTCACATCTAACGTGCTCAAACTAGTAGAGAGATTCAGACATGGATGGCAAATATCTAAATGGTAGATAACTTAGTTTTTAAACCAAACTAAATCGGCTTTCGTAGTGAATGCTCCATTTGCTGTGTCCATGCTGATTTAGAGAGCCGAATTCAGCTTGCTCGAAAAAGAAGGCAGCATACGCTGTGTTAGTAACGCTTGACATAGGCAAAGCTTATGATAATGTTAAGCACTTCCTTTCATTGAATACGCTACAAAAATTAAGTTTCCCACATTAAGTTTCCCACAATACTTAACTGAGTGGGCGGCACTATTTTTAAAATCAAGAGAATTTTACTGCATTATGGGTGCGTGTTCTTCATTTAAATTCAAACACTCACGCACAGTTCCCCAAAGAGTCTTATCTCCAGTATTATTCAGCGCCTTAATGAGCATAATTCCAACTGAACAGAAGTTACTGTGTTCATTTATGCTGATGACATCGCATTCTTCGCTTCTGGCTGCGATATTTACTCCCTATAACATAAATTGCAATGTGACATTAGTATGTAGGAAATTTAACTTCTGTCCATTTTATTGTCGTTCAATGTCACCAAAAGTGCGCTCTTGGTATTTCCGCTTGCAGGCTCAATTTCAATTTCCGCACAATAATTACGGGAGCCCATTCAACTAGTTGACTCTATCAAATATTTGGGGAATCGCCTGTAATGAAAAGCTAAGCTGGAGCCCACACATAGCGTATATAGCTGCCGAAGCACAACGGGCCTCAGGCTTACTGCACAAGCTGCGTAGCCGTGCATACTGGTTACGGAGGCCCAACTTGATAATGCTGTACAAAATGTACATATGCCTAATACTGCATGAATTAGAATGCATACGATTGTTGGGTGGCTATGTTTATAAAAAAAAAAAACCTCTGCTTGTCTTACAGCGAATGTGTCTAGGATTGCCCACTTTTTTGGCTATCAATGTATTGTATACATCAGGAAACGCACCTGCCTACACCACTTTGTCGATTTCGCATTTTGACAGTACAAGCATTTTGTTTTAATTTTATAGCTTACCGGCAATAAGATCCCAATGAGCGCGCTTTCATCGCAGACTGAGACGTCTTCTTGCTCACTGCCAGCGGTTTCACACACCCCAGATAATATTTGTTCAAAATCCACTACGAAGTATAAATGTGAATGCGCCTAATGACTTGAATTGTATTAATATGATTGAATATGATAATACTTTCACCTTAAAATGTAATGTTGAATTCCAATGGCAGATCACGAGCGCCGGGCCAGATTGCGAATGTAGCGCGCAGATCCGAGTGGGATTGCTCTCGCCAAATGTGCGATTGGAACGTGCTCGTCTCGACGGGAGCTCTTGGGGAGCGGAAATCTAGCGAGGGAGCACGAGAGGGTGCGAGGGAGTGCAAAGCTCTTTTCGGACATCCATCGGTGATTAGATGGAAGACGGGCGAACAAAATACGTCTCTTGAACTTCCGGTCAAATCTGCTTATTTCGGCGGAGCGAGAATTCTTGCTCCTCGGAGCAATCCGTGATCTGCGGTTGCTCTCAATCTGCCATTGGAACACACACTTTACGCCCCTAATCCGCCATTGGAATGTGATTGCACCGCTCAGAGCAGAAAAACTTGATCTGGATCTGCCATTGGACTTCATCATAAGCTCCAGTCCTTCAGATTTCAAAATAACATACTAATAGATTGCCTGGTGCATGCATAAACAAATAATATAATAGCCGCAGATGTCTGAGTGAACAATCAAAAGACAGGTGTAGGCATTGCCTCTGATTTACTGGGGCTGGTCTTTCTCAGTGAGACTGCCTAATTCTAGTCCAGTTTTTGAAGCTGAGCTCATTGTGGTTGTTTTAGCTAAAGTGGTTACTTGGGCGTGTTGGTACGACATAGTTGAAAAAACAAACAGGGCACGAAACGAGAGACCAGGTGAAGAAGTACATGTACAGGGTGCTGAGACAACAAAAACATTATTCCTCAAACCACGCATATATACCATGCATTATTTTAGCACTTCGAAAAGTTCCGTCATATGAAAGCAGTCATAATGACAGACTCTCTTTTAGTTTGTGCAGCTAACCAATGAGAACTCTCGAACACTATGGACATTCTGAACATTAGTACCGCCACAGTTGACCCACCTAAGTTTACTGTGGGCTCTAGGTCACTGTGGATTATTATTGGATGAACTGGCTGGCCCATTCCTGAGTACGAGCCTCGCTTGACGTCCCAACAATATCCATACTGCAAAAAGTAGAACACATAACCGCAATAAGATATAGAAAATCAGCCGTCTGCATTAATATGATAAAGAAAATAACTATGTACAGAATATAACCTCCTCAAGATTCCTTGGCGACCTCTGTGGAGTCAATCTAGAAAGCTTGAAGTGTTCTTTGCTAGATTTTGATGCCATGTCCACCCGCAAAATTAATATTTACACAACGCTGATGAGGTGATATCACCCCTCTGTGCGTTTGGCGGAGAAATAGAAACACTTGAACATTATTTTATATTGTCGCCGACAGTCTTTACTTAGAAAAAGGCTTCTTTTTTTCCTTTCTGTATATAAGTATTAGGTTGACGGTGAAAAGTGTGCTAAACATTAGTGCCTCAGTTTTGGCACATTGCCGCAGGGATGCTTTCAATGCAGTTTGAGATTTTATTCAGGCTTCCAAACGTCTCTCATTGTAATCCCCAATCTTATAAGTACTATTTTGTCTCATAAAAAAGTTTTTGGCACAGATTTTGAATGGTTAGGTGAAGTAAACGCAGCTGCGTGGTCGTCTCAAAATCTCAAATATCAAAATCTCTTAGATTAATTTTTCGATAATTCCCATTTCTATCTCTCGCTATGTGCTTTTTCTTGAATTAGTTATATTTCATTATATGCTCATTCCCAAAAATAGTTGTAATGCTCACACAAAAAGCACTCTACCATTTCTTGGCCAATTGTTCGGAGTGGGTATGAGCCACATTTTAAAGAAAATCAACAAGCAAACTAACACAATTTGGTACGAAAACCACGATCTGATAAAAAGGGGCGCCTTAGTGGAGCACTACGAGATTTCAGACTCACGGAATTCTTCAACATGCGCCTTAATCTAAGCACATGGACCTCTTGCGTTTCCGCCTCCTCTGAAAATGTGGTCGCCATGGGCTGGATTCGATACCACAAACTCCACCACGGCTTCCCTAAGAATGAAATAGAATGGAATGAAAAAAACTTTATTTCAGTCCTGCAGGACACGCTTTGCGCGTAGCGGGCCTCACATATTTATTTTGGCTTGCGGAACCCCACTTATTGTTTTCAAAAGCGTATGCATCTAGATATAGTTGTGGTTCCGGCTTGCGGTTTAGTATATCTAAATTTGTTTCCTAAAACAACAATTTCTATATTACTTTTCATGGTCATGTTTCATGCTAATCACCTGCACGTCTTGCAACCAAAAGTTGTAAATAGAGATTTCATTGATTGATTGACTGATATATTGATTGATTGATTTTACAGGCTGCAGATCTGGCTGCTTCCCCCGTGCTGCTTCGCTACGATCGCACCGAGGTGGTGACGTACGCGCCCATCCTGTTCACCAGCCACTGTGTGCTCATCGCTGTCGCAGGGGAGCCAGGCGTGAACGCTTTCAGCTACTTGTTTGTATTCCACTGGGAGGCGAGTCAGATCAGTTCATCGGCTCAGCTCTGATTTGTGTATGTTTTTGTGGAAAGGCTAAGACGAAGAGTGTTTTTATGTTACGGTCAATTTTTGAGCATGATTAGCTTTCTTTACGCGGCACTGAAAGAAGCTCTCTAAAACAGCAACATAGAAATATCTTCATGAATGGAGGAGGGGGGGGGGGTAAAACCATGCATGAAGTATGTACGTGTGTGCATTTGTAAGCTTCGTGTATGTTTATTTACACATGCAAAATTGAAAAATTTCGGGGGAGTTTTTGAATTTTCTTTATAGCCTAACGTTGCCGAACGCAAAGTTGAATTTTCAAGCACGCACTTTAAATGGGGTGACAAAGAAATTGAAAGCTACAACAGAAGCCACTCCAATAGACTCCAACTTGTGATGAACACGAGGCCCGCACTTATCAGCTTTGCTGGGAGACTGCCTGTACAGTGGGCGATGCTTTCTGGTTAGCGTATATAACTTTTATTGTTTTTTTCTATTAGACAATACAATTCTTTGTAAACATCTTGTAACAGCAAGACTCCATTCGTCTATGCACGCGAACTCCACGTTGACAAAGAAGTAAGTTGGCTTAACTCAAACGGCCGTGACTGTCAAGACAAATTAACAAATATTTCACTAATTAGTCATTACATTACTTATTTGAAGGAAGTTATTTACATTCAAATGCTGTGTGCGACAACTCATGGAAGAGAGACAGAGAAAACTTGATTTCTATGAAGGCTTGAGAGTGAAGGTGAGAGGGCCTCTTGCTTCCGGAACCCTATCATCCGGACCACCTGCCGGGCTAGAGCGGTGGCTATGGCACACACTCTAAATCAAATTGGGAAGTTTTTCATGCTATTCGAGATATTAAGGCCAAATTTTCATAGCCATACGGCAACAGATCGCGTTAGGTTTGAATGAAATAAGACCACTCTGTTAAGCGATCACTGGAACTGTTCTTGACAAGGAAAGCGACAGGTCCCTGACTGTTAAGGCATTTAATTAAAGCTCTGTTATGTTAAGAAAACATGCTTAGTAGAAACCACTGGCAAAGCAACTTGGCTGCTCAGATATGTTTTATCTTACTTGGTACGTCCGGTGACACATTGGAAGCGCACGCTCTGGTCATCTTTCATAACCACATGTACGCGTCGCAGCGCGTGTTTTTTCTTTTTTTTTTTACGCAGCGCTACGCAATTTTTGTTTCCTAACTTCGGCCAGGGGGCGCTGCGCCGCGCACTTCTCGTCGCGTTTCTATCAAAAGTCGGTCGCTCGGCACCTCGCTCCCGACTTCTGCCTTTGCTATCTCAGCACGTTCACGCGCTCTGCACGCACCGTTATCTGGTCGCCCTCCACGTGCAGCGTCACCTGTGGCTTGCTCCGAAGGTTTAAAAGGTTATAAAAACGTTTTCACGGTGTGAATCTTACCAGAACCGACAGCGATTCATTAACAACCTTTTCGGGACCAAGCATGTCAAACACGATGTCTTTGAGCGAGTGCTACGTGCATGTCGATGGTGAACAGCCGCCTTTTTATTACAAGAAAAGTGAAGTGACAGCGCCAATTCTGTATGTATGTTACCGGTACGACGCACATTTGCTACGGTATTCGTGTCTTCTCGTTGCGGTCGGCAAACTACCACCACGTTTTCGCGTGCATTTGTATATAGCGTAGGGATTTCTATTGTTTGAATGCCAAGTTTGTCGCGCAGCTTTCAATTTATTAGGAAGTCAGTGTGAAGAGACTAAACTTACGTCGGCCCTGTTCAGTCCCTGGCACCATTTCACTGCGGTGTGTTCACTTTCACAAGAGTTCAACTTTAGCCGAGGTTTTCATGGGATGTTAACATGGTTGTATCGTAAGTCGAATGACACCTTTGGTTTTTTGCAGCTCTTTTGAGAGTATAATGCGGCGCACAAAAAAAAAGCATTTTATGCCCACTTCGACCATGCATGTTTCTTGCACAGGTCACGGGATCGAATTCAGGCTGTGGCACTTGCAATTTCGATGGAGGCGAAAATGCTGTAGGCCCGTGTGGTCAAATTTGGGCGCACGTTAAAAAACCCCAGGTGGTCGAAATTTCTGGAGCTGTCCACTACGGCGTCTCTGATAAACAAATGGTGGTTTTGGGACGTTAAACCCCACATATGAACCAATCAATATTTCTTGCAGCGCATTTCGGATAATATCCACGCCTTATCACGCAGCGTGTTCACCTGATTCGAATGTTGATTCATTTGTTTTGACAGCTCGCTTGGTCGTCATCATATAACACAATACCTACTAAGATCGAGCATGTGTTTAGTTACGCAGAGATTCGCCCCCTGATAGAACCAACACGCCCTGTCTGTCATTCTTACACCAAATTCTGAGCGCACTGTTACTGCGTTTCGCTCCCGTGGAAATGGAGCTGGCGTATGCAGGACTCCAACTCATGACTTTGATTCTAGCATCACAACACCTCATCCAGCAACACCTCAACCTGCAAGACCTATAGGTATAAACGCTCAGCGCAAACCCGCAGCACACATATCTTTACACTGAGTGGTGACGAGAAGTCTACAGCCATCAGCTGAATAAAACACTTGCAGTGTTCACAGTACAGTATTTTAATTAAGTGTATTAAGCTATAAAGCTCCATCACTTTCGCACTGCCAAAGGTTGTCTCGGAAAGCCAGAGCGGAATCTCGAAATGTACAGTAGTTGTCTATTTGCTGCTTTTTTTTTCAGTTCACAAACATGTCTTCTTTTATTATGAGTCCAGCTGTCGCGTTTCTTTCAATGAAATACTAGTTTGTAGTACGGTGCATGACAAAAAATTTTCAAAACAACGAGGCTGCGGAGCATCGGCGAACTCTTGACGTCTTTGCATCTCGCACCACTTGCATTGGAAACGGTAGAACTTGACGGGCAGTTTTCAGGTCTTCGTCCTGTTTAAACTTTTCTGGCAGCTCACAATGCGGCAGTTGTGCGTGCCGGCTTTCTAGAATGACGAAAGAGCACTGCCCATAGCGTGAAAAATGTGAGATAAGCGCTCCAAGGAACATGTTTCTCGCGCGCGCAATAGAAAAACTGATAGCAAGCGCGGCCCGTTCAAGCGACCAGAGCTTTGCCCTCTTTCCGCTAGGGTGGTGATCGGCGCTGCGCAAACTTGAGCCTGTCTTCCCTAAGGCCACGTCAACGCGAAGCTACGTGCCCCCTTTCTCCATAGAGAGAAGGCGTGGCGCCGCGTCAAAAAGCCTCGCGCTGACGCGCTGCGACGCGTACGTGTGGTCGTGGGAGGAATGTGTTCTGAGACGCCTCTCTCGCAGGTGTGGGCACTTCTCCTCGCCACGATTCCGGTGGTGTCCGCGGCTCTCGCATTCATCGAAAAGCGAAGACCGAGCACTGGTGGCAGCTTCGTGTGGGAAATGTATGAGAATGCGTGGGACATCCTGCGTTCTTTTGCCTACGAAGGTTTGTATGCACGCACCTTGGCATTCGCGGGATGAAAGATTCGTGGTCTTGATTTTAGCAGCACACTGAGGGACTAGGAATAGGAATCGGTGTCTCAATACTGCTCGTAAGGAGCATCAGCGTTCACTGTCAGACATGCAAACCTTTTCACTCGCTGCCAATTCTAAACAAAGCGGTTTCACACCATTCCTGGCCGATCTCTAAGATTCTGTCAGGTCATAAACAACAGATAGCAATAGAAATCAACGAAGCGTTTCACATTCACAGGAAAAGAAAAATTTCTATCAATCTTCCTTCTATTGTCCTATGTGACGCATGATTTCAATACCTATGCGCCAATTGCGAACGTTGATTACAAATATTATCTGTTTTCTGCTCCATTTTTTACTTCAATTTTATTTGCATTTTTAAAATAACTTAAGTTGGGAGTCAGCACCCGTGTTGTGTGCCATCTTTTCCTAGTCCTCGTCACTCAGAGTGTTGCTGAAATCAAAATGAATCTGTACTAACTTGCTCTTCTTTCCTGGTCCTCGTTGGCCCTAAAGAGTTACAATGTTTTATGTGCGAGGGCATATCTTTACGTATGCGCCCTCATTCCCCCCGTCATTCTTACTCTATGCAAGGTGGTGTTTTGGCTTACCGTAAGTATTCTCATGCTGCCAACACTGCCTAGCACCAGTTAGCGTTGGATACTCTCGGCTATTTGATATCCAATGTTGATGCTGTAGCAATAACCATATCTGGGTCTTTACTTGCCAAAACAACCGCATAAGCATGGCCGTGGTGCAGGGCTCCTGAAGCTCAGACAACATCGCGTTCATTAAAAGGCCAGGCCAGTCAACAGGCTCCGACTTCTTCTTACACCCTCCAAACGAGCTCGCGCATCTTTCGTACACCTGACCGGCCTCCTTGCAAGCGCAGTGACGTCAACTCCGTGATCGGCGATGTTGACTTCATTACTCTTTGTTGAGACCTATAGTTTAGACCAATCGACGTGCTTCGTGCTGCGTCACGTCACCGATCGCCGAGTTGACGTCACTCCACGTGGAAGGAGGTTCGTTACACGCTGGAAAATTGTGCTAGCCTTTCTTGCGCGTTTCGGAGCCTGTTCACTGGCCCTTTATTATGCATTGACATCACCCATAACGTAGACGAAATAAATAAAAACAAAATAAGAACGAAATGGACTTTATAATGACTGCACACCCAGGAATCGTGAAGGATGTGGAAGTGGTTGGCAAGGTACGATGCAGTGACCATAGAATGGTACGGTCTCGAATTCGCCTAGACTAGAAGAAGGAACAACAGAAACTGATACGCAAGAAGCCAATCAATGAGCTAGCACTGAGAGGGAAAGTACAGGAATTCAGGGTGTCGCTGCAGAACAGGTACTCGGCTCTTAGTGAGGAAACCAACCTTAGCGTAGATACAATGAATGATAATCTGACGAGTATCATTACGGAGTGTGCAGTGGAAGTTGGAGGCAGGGTAGTTAGACAGGACACTGGCAAGCTTTCCCAGGAAACGAAGAACCTAATTAAGAAGCGTCCAATCATGGAAGTCTCAAGTACAACAGACAAAATAGAACTGGCAGAGCTTTCGAAGTTGATTAATAGGCGTAAGATATGCGATGTAAGAAGGTATAACATGGAGAGAATTGAACACGCTCTGAAAAACGGAGGAAGCGTCAAAGCAGTGAAGAGGAAACTTGGGATAGGCAAAAGTCGGATGTATGCACTAAGGGACAAAGAAGGCAAAATAACTACCAATATGGATAGGATAGTTAAAATAGCGGAGGAGTTTTACAGAGATCTGTACAGTAGCCGAGACAACCACGACCTAATAGTATAAGAACTAGCAGTCCCCCAGATGACACCCCAACAGTAATGATGGAAGAAGTCAGAAAAGCTTTGGAGAGCATGCAAAGAGGCAAAGCTGCTGGTGAGGATCAGGTAACATCAGACCTGCTGAAAGATGGAGGACAGATTGTGTTATAAAAACTAGCCACCCTGTTTACGAGATGTCTCCTGACGGGAAGGGTACCAGAATCTTGGAAGAACGCTAACATCATCTTAATACATAAGAAAGGAGATGACAATGACTTGAAGAATTACAGGCCGATCAGCTTGCTCTCTGTAGTATACAAGCTATTTACAAAGGTAATTGCTAACAGAGTAAAGAAAACATTAGAATTCAATCAACCAAAGGAACAAGCAGGATTTCGAACAGGCTACTCAACAATTGACCACATTCATACTATCATTCAGGTAATAGAGAAATGCTCAGAGTATAACCAACCACTATACATAGCCTTCATAGATTACGAGAAGGCGTTTGATTCAGTAGAAATATCAGCCGTCATGCAGACACTGCGGAATCAGGGCGTAGATGAAGTATATATAAACATTCTGGAAGAAATCTACAGGGGATCAACTGCTACCATAGTGCTTCATAAAGAAAGCAACACAATACCAATCAAGAAGGGTGTAAGGCAGGGGGACACAATCTCCCCAATGCTATTTACCGCGTGCTTACAGGAGGTTTTCAGAAGCCTAGAGTGGGAACAGTTAGGGATAAGAGTTAATGGAGTATACCTTAGTAACTTGCGCTTCGCCAATGACATTGCATTGCTGAGTAACTCAGGGGACGAATGGCAACTCATAATTACGGAGTTAGACAAGGAGAGCAGAAAGGTGGGTCTTAAAATTAATCTGCAGAAAACGAAAGTAATGTACAGCAACCTCGGATAGGAGCAGCGCTTCGAGATAGGTAATGGTGCACTTGAAGTTGTAAAAGGCTATGTCTACTTAGGGCAGGTAATAACCGCAGAGCCTAACCACGAGATTGAAGTAACTAGAAGAATAAGAATGGGGTGGAGCACATTCGGCAAGCACTCTCAAATTATGACAGGTATATTGCCACTATCCCTCAAGAGGAAGGTATATAACAGCTGTATCTTGCCGGTACTTAGCTACGGAGCAGAAACCTGGAGACTTACAAAGAGGGTTCAGCTTAAATTGAGGACGACGCAGCGAGCAATGGAAAGAAAAATGGTAGGTGTAACCTTAAGAGAAAAGAAGAGAGCAGAGTGGATTAGGGGACAAACGGGGGTTAAGGATATCATAGTTGAAATAAAGAAGAGGAAATGGACATGGGCCGGGCATGTAGCGCGTAGACAGCTTAACCGCTGGTCATTAAGGGTAACTAACTGGATTCCCAGAGAAGGGAAGCGGGTTAGGGGGAGACAGAAGGTTAGGTGGGCAGATGAGATTAAGAAGTTTGCGGGTGTAAATTGGCAGGAGCAAGCACAGGACCGAGTTAACTGGCGGAACATGGGAGAGGCCTTTGTCCTGCAGTGGACGTAGTCAGGCTGATGATGATGATGATGATGATGATGATGATGATGATGATGATGATGATGATGATGATGATGATTATAACGTAGACTGCTATTGGTGTGCATCGAGGCACACGTCTGGAATCGAACGAGCGACTTTCATGCTCCTGTTGTTGTCTTGATGATTGCAAGGGTTAAGTGGCTAATATTGACTCTGAGCTGAAGTCATGAAAGTTCACATTTGTCTTACGCTAAGTTTTAGCCAGCGCGACATTGAGCTTGCGCAGAGTTGCGGTAATGTACTCGAAGATAGGTCGAACCATAAAATTTTTTAAGCTACAGCTAGTGTACGCTGTGACTAGAAATTAAAACGCGACACATCAGCGCAGAACGTTACCTCTGCGCAAATTTCAAACGCATGTTAAAGGTATGTTTTGTCAACATGAAACTTAAATGATATTTGTGAGCCTCTACAGCCAGGTTTGCTAATACGCACGCATATTTGCAGAATTTCGACGAACGAGTGAACGGTAAATTTCAATTTCTGTCTACAGACGTGGTCTGATCGCGTATGCACTGCAACGCAATACGAGTGGTGGAACGCTTGGTATAGCACACATCCAAGAGACCGTGCGAAAAAGGCCTGTCCACATGTAGCCGCCGCAGCGCGTAGCTGTATATGACGTTGCGCCGCGCCTTTTTCATACCGAGAAAGAGGGCTTGTGGCTAAGCGAATACTCACGCCCGTTCTTTCCACTGGAGATGGCGTGGCGTCGCGGCAAAAGCCACGCGCAGACGCACTGCATTGGACACGTGTGGTCAGGCCTTTAGGTGCAGAAAGCTTTCAGGGGGAAACTGTATGAGGGTTGACGGGCAGGGTCAGTCAACAGAGCTCCGTAACATAAACAGACAGAGAAAAAAAAACATGTCCGGCAATCTCTTTCGAGCGCTCAAGGGAGCATGCGGCTTCTGCGCGTGCCGCCATGGTTTATAAGATGTAGTATAGTGAAAGTGCCTTAAAGAATGAGTCAACCTGAAAGAAGCTTGGTCACAACACAGGACACACGGCAAAGACGATAAGCCACGGTGGTCGTCTCCTCTACTCGATCTGGTGGCTCACCGTTCTCGTGCTAACCAATGGTTTTGCGGGACAACTCAAAGCCAGCATGGCCATCAAGACAGAGCCACCGCGGTTCCGTTCTGCAGACGAAGTAGCGTACCGACCAGCCATAAGACCTATGGTTTGGAAAGACACCGTGTACGAAACTTACATAAGGGTAAGTTCGTGTAGCATCCCGCATGGCCTATATCGCCTGTTTAGTGAATCAAGGGCTTCATGCAGTGTCTGTAGACTCTGTACTATAAAGTTACATCTTCTGAATGGTATTTTTATTTAAAGCGATGCCTTTCAGATGTCTCTTGTGATTACGTGCTGTTGCCATAATATCAATTTCGACGAAAATGTCCGAACAACCATAATTAAGCTTTCCTCAAGTAGAGACCTTCATATGAGAGCAAACGGGTATGTCTGCAAGATTCCAGCTGTATGCCAACTCTTGGCTGCTGTTCACTATGTATATGATGGTTGACCATCAGCTAAATTTGCCTCACCGCTGATATGTACAAAGTTGTCTTGGTTTGCCATTTCATTGGCCTTTCTTTTAAATGCCAAGAATTTCTTAGAGAACTTCGGCGACTTGGACCGTAGCTATCTATATATCTGTCTAGCCACCTTCAAAATTTAGCTCTCCTAGCCGTTTAGATAATGGGATCTATGCCCAAAATTTGTATTGCATAACATGAGTGTATGACTAGCATAAGAGACAGTCACAACATAAAAAACACGACGTGTATATCATGAATGTGATGATTTTTATGTCATGGTCTTGCTGTTGTTGCGGTGGTTTTGTTCACATGAGATGTTACAAAACTGGTATGGTACGACATTATTGCATGGCAAACATAAGTGGCAGGCCCTAAATTGAAAATCATGACATGTACACCATGTAAGTCGTAACTACATGCCATGCTCGTGGAGCGCTCGTGGTCCTTTCGCTAGCTTCGCATATACCAACATTGGTATTACATGAAGTGAATGGATGACGATAGGTATATGACTGGTGCAAACATGATAATCATGACATGTGTGTGATGTAATAACGTGACTACTGCTATGCTCATGATGCGCTCGCGGCCATTTCGCTAGCCTTACATGTAACGAATTTCGTATTACGTGATGGGGATGAACTACGAACCCAAATGCCGGGCGCAAGCATGATAATCCTGACATGGAAGTCATGTACCGCAAAATTGTCATGCCACACTCGTAGTTCACTTGCAGCCGGGTCGCTAGCTCAATATATATCTTAGTAGCCATCGACTAAGGTCACTATATTCAGAACAGGAATTCCAGGTTCTAACAAGCGAATACTGTCATGCATGTCATGTGAGGTATGGTGGTGCCGTCGTTGCGCGACTACTAATAACCCACTTGCATTTTGTCTAGATACGTGAGTGCGCATAACATTTCTACTAGTGCTTACTGTGTACTACATTCATCCGCCTCGTAACATTGTGCTGATTTAAAGTGACATATCAGCCTTCCTGATTCGTGCTTCACATATCAATTCCCACTGTGCGTTGGATTGGCCTTTTTTTTACTGAATTCGCACGCATAACATTGTGCGCGCATAGTCTCTCGGGAAACCTGGGTAGACCCGTAGGTAACCCAATGAGAAAAGTAGCATTAACCCTTGAGTTTACGACTAGATTCCAAGAAAAGGCAAACGCGTTGAGCCGGCCGGGGGTGAGGGCCAACACAATATTGGGTGGGCAGCTGAGACTAAGACATTTGTAGGTGCCACGTGGCAGCAGAAAGCACAGGATCGGGTTGTTTAGCAGAACATGTGAGAGGCCCTTTGTCAGGCTGATGATATATATATATATATATATATATATATATATATATATGTATATATATATATATATATATATATATATATATATATATATATATATATATATATATATATATATAAATATATATATATATATATATATATATATATATATATATATATATATATATATATATATATATATATATATATATATATATATATATATATATATATATATATATGGCGTCAAAAAATAAGCGTCACTTTTTGTTGGCGTGGTATCAGCTTTAGGGGCTTCCTCCTTTTGCAGGTGATTGTCCCTCGTCGTTGCACCGGTGTGTGCGCTAGTACTCATTCCTCCTGCTAAAGGTGCAGGTGTGCTCTCCGTTTCAAGAGCGCTCACCAGATGGCGCGCCACCACTCAGGATACGTTACTAGCACGATAGCTAGTAACAAGGAAAACAAGCAGGGAGATTTTTCGACATGTGTTATGGACAGATACGATTCCAAAGTGGCACCAATGTCTAAGATAGGTAGAGCCCGGGGCATAAATAGACGTAGCCACGAGCGCCGAGCCAATTCAGACATAGGGTATATTAACATGCAGGGTGGTAGGAACAGGTTGAAGTGGGAAGAGATAGAACAACAGCTAAGGGAAGAGAGGCCGATGGTATACGGTTTTGTAGAAACACATCTCAGGGACATGGAACAACCTCCGAACAATCCGGACTACGCGTGGGAATATTGTAATAGAACAGAAGGCAGCAGAAAGGGGGGTGGTATTGGGGCATTCATTCATAAAAGTAGACTGGCAAAGGATCAAGCAGGAGTGCAAGGAACATTTATGGCTAAAAGGGAAAGTGGCAGGTCAAATGACACTCCTTGGTTTTGTGTACTTATGGACGGGAGCAAAGGCCAGAGAGGAAAACCAGGCAATGGTAGAGTATATCAAAGGACATTCAGGAGTTAGGAAGAGAATGCGAGATAATTATACTAGGAGACATGAATGCGCACATAGAAGATATTGATGGGTATACCGACCCGACAGGCAAAATGATCATAGATATGTGTGAAAGGCTTGATTTGATCATTTGCAACAGTACCGAGAAGTGGGAAGGGCAAATAACATGGGAGGTAGGAAGGCTGCAGTCGACGATAGATTATGCACTGATGTCACATAGGATGTATGATAAGCTCAGGGGAATGCACATAGATGAAGGTGGCTCCAGAAGTCTGGGTAGTGATCACAAACGTATCAAGCTAAATTTTGGAAGAGCAGTGAAAGTGGGAAGGAGACAAGATGAGCAACTACAGGAAACTTTTTATTCAGAAAGGCAAACTTAAATAGCCACTAAACAAATTGAGAAAGTAATCACGGAGGATAATAAGACAGTGTGGACATACACGAATCTAATTAGACTCTTTGAGCTAGAGCTTGCTAAGACGCGTAACAAGTCACCCCGGAAAAGAAGACACAAACCCAAAAGTTGGTGGGATGAGGAAGTTAAGAGAGCCATAGCAAAACGTCAGGAAGCCTCAAGGGAACACAGACATGCTAAGCAGCGGGGTGAACCGACAGATGATGTTGGAAGAAAATGGGAAACCTTTCTAAGCTGTAGAAAGGCTGCATCCCTTCTGATCAATGAAAAGATTAGAAGAAAGGGAGCTCAGTGGCTGGTAGAAGTACATAAAAAAATAGAAAGGCAGCTGCGAACTTTTGGAACCATCTAAACTCCCTAAGAAATGAGACGAGCCTAGAGCAGAGTTTTATAACTACAGCCCACGGTGCCAGGGTAGAAGGGGACAAAGCTATTGAATATATAAGAACAAGGGTGACAGAAAAATTTCAACAAAGAAGTACTTTATGCACCACAATAGACAAGGATGAATCAAGTGGTGCAATGGCTCCATTTTCACAACGAGAGTGAGAAAAGGCTGAGAAAAGGGTTCCTGGTAGTACATCAACAGGCCCAGATGGCTTTCCAATTAGGCTGATGAAGACATTAGGTCCGAAGTCCAAGCAGGCTTTGAGAGAGGCAGTGAGCAAAATAATAATCGATGGTGAAGTTCTCGATGGATGGAAACTTAGCAGGATGAGCATGATATATAAAGGAAAGGGGGATAAAGCTGACATAAACAACTACCGTCCTATAACAGTGACATCAATGGTCTACAGGCTGGCTATGCAGATTATAAAGGAAAGACTGCAGGCATGGATTGAAGATGAGGGGGTGCTGGGGGAACTGCAGAATGGGTTTCGGAAACACAGGAGGTTGCAAGACAATCTGTTCTTACTGACGCAGTGCATCGAAATAGCAGAAAATGAACACAGGCCCCTGTGGCTAGCATTCTTGGATATCAAAGGAGCGTACGATAGCGTGGTTCAAGAGGAATTGTCGGGAATACTGGACACACTAGGCGTGGAACATGTAGTCACTAATCTTTTAAAGGGCCTCTATAAAGGTAACAAGGCAGTTATAAAGTGGGAAAAACAGGTATCCAAACCTGCAGAGGTAAAACGGGGGCTTAGGCAGGGGTGCCCCCTGTCACCCTTATTATTCATGATGTACCTACAACGATTAGAGGCAAAATTACAAGGAAGTGGGCTGGGCTTCAACCATTTTTAGTCAAACAAGGAAAACTTATTGATCAGGCTGTACCAGCATTAATGTACGCAGATGATATAGTGCTAATGGCCAACAACAAGGAAGATTTGCAGAGATTGATGGACATCTGCGGTAATGAGGGAGATAGGTTAGATTTTAGATTCAGTAAGGAAAAAATCAGCAGTGATGATTTTCAATGACAACGAAGGTAGTGAGCTTAGGATACAGGAGGTGACGCTTGAGATAACAGATAAATACAATAATCTGGGCGTATGGATAAGCAATGGGACCGAGTACCTGAGGGAACACGAAATATACATGACGACTAAAGGTAACAGGAATGCAGCAGTGATGAAAAATAGGGCACTGTGGAATTACATTAGGTATGATGTTGTGAGAGGAATATGGAAAGGGGTCATGGTTCCTGGGCTGACGTTTGGCAATGCGGTCTTGCGCATGAGATCAGAAGTTCAAGCAAGATTAGAAATTAAGCAACGTGGAATAGGTAGGCTTGCTTTAGGAGCTCACGGGAATACACCAAATCAGGGAGTACAAGGTGATATGTGATGGACATCATTTGAGGGCAGGGAAGCTAGCAGCAAGATAAAATTTGAGAAGCGATTGAGAGAAATGAAGGAGGAGCGTTGGGCTAGGAAGGTTTTCAGCTACTTGTACATGAGGAATGTCGATACAAAATGGAGGAAGCGAACCAGGAAGTCGACTGGTAAATACTTAGAAAACAGCAGGTGGCCAAACCAAAAAGAAATATCGGTTAAGAAGAAAGTGAAGGAAACGGAGACTGACATGTGGAAAATGTGCATGATTAAGAAGTCCGCACTAGAGATCTATCGAACTTTTAAGCAGAAAATTGCCAAGGAAAGGATCTATGATAATACTCGGGGTAGTTCTCTACTGTTTGAGGCAAAGGCGGGAGTACTGCGAACCAAGACATATCGGGCCAAATACGAAGGGGTAGACACAGTATGCAGTGCGTGTGGAGAGGAAGAAGAAACTGCCGAACACTTGATAATGTTCTGTAAAGGGCTTCACCCTATAGTTCAGGATGATGGCGCAGAGTTTTTCAAAGCACTGAGGTTTAGGGACCGGGAGGGCAAAATAGACTTTAAGCAAGTAGACTTAACTAGAAGGAGGTTATCTGATTGGTGGCGAAAGTCAAGGCACGAGTGAAAATTAAACTCTTCTCTGCAAAGTACGAATCCTCAAACTCACTTTTTAAGGGAAAAAATAAGTATAGTTTTGGGTGCATCAATTATTACGTCTTGGTGGCGCTAGCCACCGCCCGATCTGAGCCATATCCATCCATCCATCCATCGACGCTTGCCCCACTCTCGGTGCGTGCACTAGTTTGGTAGGAGACCGCTAGGTGGCCGCGCCTATATATAGCGGTCGTTCTCGGCAGGCTTACTCTCTTTATCGCCGGACATCACTCAGTGAGCGTTGATACCGCTACCCACTATTAACGCCGCCGAAGCCAAATAAGCGGCGCGGAGGGCTCGCCGTCAGGACGCTTCGAGAACTTTCCACTACATCCTATGACTCAAGATCCTCTGGCTTTGTATTTTGCGGATCAAAAATCTATCATACTTAAACGAACACGTTCTTCTAAGCTCATTTGATCTGTATATAAGGTCTTCAACAAAAATTATATATTGAGTCAAGATGTAAATATCTGTATTGACATGTAAGTAATAAACAATGTGTATATAACGTGTTCACACAGTCACACCACAACCACTCTCGTGTCCCGACTTTATATGATGATGATTGAGCATATGTACAGAGATTTCGTGATTTACCCGATTTAACCTCTGGAGCAAGCACCCTCGTCATCATTCACTTCGTGGATATGCGGGAATTTTTATCGCTATGTGTGCACAGTTTGCCCGAGGGAAGTGGAGGGGGAAGTAATCACGATGGCTGTACACCTCTACAAACGCCCATTGTATTGTTAAAGACAGTTACAGGGCTCACTTTTCTCTTCTTTCCCCTTTAACTACCACATAGGACAACGTAAAAAGCATCGGAAGGTACTTGGGCTTGTAAAGAGTACGTAGAGCGAGTCGTAAGGATGGTAATTATCATTGTTCACAATTATGCACCAGTTCCCAGCTAACAAAGTGGCATGACGTGGCTCCATTTCCGTGAGTACACGTACACACTTTATGGTGACAACTTCTTTTGCTTTTATTGCTGGGTCGCAGACTTCCGAGAGACCGTCAATGCAAGACCTGACCCGCCAGGTGCATCGACACGGCGGGTTCATGGCCATCACCGACATGTACACCCCGACAGCCATGGAACAACTGTACAGCGGCCGAGCGGTCATCGTGAGCGACCATTACGTCACCATGCACATGTTGGCCAAGCAGTGCCGATTGAGCGGAGGCAAGCTGTACGTGGCGCCAGAGGTGCTATTCTCTCGCTTCTGCACGGTGGCACACTCGAAGCACTTACCTCCCGAACTGGAGCGCAGGATTCACGCTAAGTACGTATTCGCTCTCACTTTATAGGTATTCACGAGCGTAATTGGGCATCTCTCTCTTCATCTGTTGCTTGGTTTCACAGGACAACACACATGTTACCACTCGACGAAAGCGACGCCCGAATCAATCGGTACATCATCGGATGTATTGGGTTAATCAAATCAGACCGCGTACACGTGCAAAGCAGATACACGTATAGTACTCTAGAACCAACATCATCGGTGCATCACCATTAGGCGCCATTAGGATCCCTTTGTATGGGGGGGCGTGCGTGCGTGTGTGTGTGTGTGTGTGTGTGTGCGTGTGCGTGTGCGTGCGTGTGTGTGTGTGTGTGTGTGTGTGTGTGCGTGTGTGCGTGTGTGTGTATGTGTGCTATTTCGAGGCCTGCCGTTGGTGTGGACTCCGAAATCTAATTTTCCGCAACCTCGGGTCCTTTTGAGAGTACCTGCATCCAAGCCTAGGTGGGTCTCCTGTAGTATACGATGACGCACTCGTAAAAGGTGACATGTTACTCTCGCAGTTCGTATTTCGACGGCCATGCTCTGCACTGTCGTTATATTGCTCGTGTTGATTCCCTGGTCACAAGTTCGTCCAGTAGTTCAGCCATAAAATTCCACCTCATCACAAACACAGCACATTTAGTGGAAGTGCGAAAGATCCATGGTGGCACTGGTCTATCCATACCAGCTCACTCTTCATCCGTATACTGTGATGCCCTCTTATCTTAATCAGCAGCAGCGAAATGCGTAATGTTCAAAGAATTGCGGCGGGTTTCTCAAACCTATCTTTATATAACAAGGCCAAAATGTGAAAAGCTTAAGATGCGATTATTAAACAAAATAATTTGAACTTCACTCCATGCATTACAGTGATCCTGTTGTATCATGCAGTTATTGACAGTATGCTATCCCAAAATAATTTAACAGTCTAAAAATGATATTGTTGTTCATCTCATTTCTCCGTTAATATTTCTTCTCTCTGCTTCAACATTTTGTGTTTGTTTTTTTTTAAGCCTGTTCAGTTCCTTCGACACCCTAATTGATGTTTCATTTTTTTCAATAGCCGACCTGAGTTAATCTGGTCATTCGTGATTATATGGACAGTTTCCACAGTAGGCGGGAGCTTCTACAGGTTACGCTGTCAACACAAAAAAAAAACAGTGCGAAAAGTGTACCTGGAGTGGCCGCCCACATATAGATGCGATCTACGCATAACAAACTGCCACCAGCGGCGACACACGACGTATAGCCCTTAGTACCAGAATGCGCTGCCCATAGGAGGCGCTTCTCATCAACGCCGTCATAGCGCACGAGCTTTGTCGTGGTCATCTTCCATGGCCGAACCGCAGGAAGCTTGGTTACTTAGCAAACTCGCGTTTACAACAATTTTTATTGCTTCCAAAAATGCTAGCCTTGCTCCCAAAAACTTGGAATGTGTTGCTATCGCATTCATTGCTTCGCACTTTTGGCGAAACTGTGATTTAAATTGTCCCCACTTCCGTCTTCCAGTTCCATCACCTCCTTCCTAAAAGGGATGACAAGGGTTGTGCGCCCCTCTCAGCATCAATTAACGACCCGCGGTCACCATGCTTTCTTCTTTGTCTGTTGTAAACTCATGTTTTCTTATCAGATAATAGTAACAACCCTCCTCGCCCCTACTCTCTGTCCCAGCAGAATAACCTCTCTCGTGGAGTCCGGTCTGAACATGAAGTGGGAGGAAAACAGCATGCAAGAGTGGTTCCGCTGCCAGGCCATGCAGCAGGCGGGCAGCTCGCAGACAGGCGAGCTGTCGTTCAAGGTGCTCCGATACGACGACATGGCGGCCATCTTCTCCCTCTGGGCGATCATGGCGGCCCTCTCGGTCACCGTCTTCCTGTTCGAGTTGTGCTTTCACAGGACGTGGGCCCGGCGTCACCACAGGCTGCCACGCATGAACGCCAGGCGGATCGCGCGCCTCACGTCACAAGACACGGCGTGGATCGCCGCGGCGCGCGGAAACAAAAAAGAAGAAAATCTAGGCGAACACAGGCGAGCGCGTCGTGTTTACGAGCGTGCGATGTACGACGGGCGCTGCAGTCTTGAGTTCTAAAGGAAAAACCGGCACATAAATGTAGATTTTCCAGTAATGGTAGGCTACGATTCACAAATTTAAGAAACACGCATGTTACTTCATAGACAGCACTCTCACTCTTGGTGCATGCCTTTCTCGATGTAACTGCTCCGAGTTCCGTCCAGTGCAGAATGAAAAAAAATTGCGTTCCGGATCCACCGATCATAAAACAAAAACGGTCAGCACGGAAGAGAAGTAAAGTTCATTAGTACGCAGTAAAACTCACAATGACCAAGCCCCGAACTCCCAGATGCCAGTTATTTACTGCTGAAGTATGTGACACAACAAAGAGACGCAAAATAGGATTGCTATGCTGAAGTGTTCCAAGGATAGCTCTTGCGACATAATGAAAGGCATGCGTCCGATTCGTAGTGGTATTCACTCACTCACTCACTCAGTATATGTCAATGTGCAAGTAATCCACTGCAGTATATAACAGAAAGAAAGGCAAAAAAGTAATGTCATATCAAAGTCAAGTTTTCATCATACGAATGTAGGATGAACCAGCAAAAAATACTGCCATGTTCCATTTCCCAAGTTTTTGTTATCGTCCGAAAACACCGCACGATTCTCAGCGCAAACCGCGCCTGCAGTTTTCTAGAAGGTTCCGGACTGTAGTAGATCATTTCGATAAGATCACGCCCACTGTGCGAACGGTACAGATTGTTCTGAATCCTACGCCACCGCCAGCGATAACGCTAGAACATTCGGCGGCAAGAGTATAAATGCCGACGCGCTTCGCCGCTTGTCAGTTGTTGATTGAAGGCCGACGCTCCGTTCGACGCTATCAGTCCGAGACTGCTATCTGTGCGAGACTGCTGTTGTAATTGGATTTTCAGTTTACCGGCCACAGGTTCACCAAAATAAACAGTTAAATCCTAACACGAAGTCTCCTGTCTTCGGCCACGTCACGACCTCGTGACATCTGGTGGAGGTGCTGGGTACACGGCTTGACGGGGGCGTCCGGTACATGAACGAAGCAGCACCTCGGGAGTCCACGCTCCGAACGTGGGATGTTTTCTGCGGCGCATTCCTTCAAACGTTCGCGAGCGTCGCTCGCAAAGAGAGGGCCGCTGCTTTATTAGAGACTCGGGTTCAGCTGCCAAATGAAAATGTCACCATTTTCACAGAAGAAATGACCCGACTATTCCGTCACGCTGATCCAGACATGCCTGAGGAGAAAAAAGTTCGTTTCCTCATGCGAGGGGTCAAACAGGAGCTCTTCGCGGGACTGATGAGAAACCCACCGATAACCGTCCAAGAATTTGTAGCAGAAGCGACCACTATCGAAAAGAGCCTGGACATGCGCACCAGACAGTATAATCGTCGCCTGACTGCAGACTGCGCTGCTGCTCAAGCCAGTAACTCCGGAGACCTGCGTGAAACGATCCGAGCGATCGTGCGGGAAGAGCTGCGCAAGCTGTTGCCTTCGGCCCAGCCTCAAGTGGATTCAATTGCCGACATTGTGCGAGAAGAAGTTCGGCAATCGCTTCAAATTCCCCACGCACCGCTGCCCGAGCCGGAAGCTATGAGCTGCGCCGCTGCACTGCGCCACAACGCTCATCCCCGTCCACGCCAAAACGCCGCCCCATCGCACTTCCGTCGACAGACGCCACCGCCGCCACCACCCCCACCGACGTCATACCGTTCGCCAGCGGCCCAGCGCAGTGCACCGAGGAAGACTGACGTCTGGCGCACCTTTGACCACCGCCCGCTCTGCTACCACTGCGGCGAGGCCGGACACACATACCGCCGTTGCCAGTACCGACAGATGGGACTGCGTGGCTTCGCCGTCAATGCACCGCGTCCACAGCCAGGAGAACGACCACGTGACATCGCCGACTACCTGACAGGAACTCGGTGGACACCACGAAGCCCTTCGCGTTCGCCGTCGCCCAGCCGCCGCACGTCACCGCACCACCGGCAGTACTCTGGCCCAACGCGGGGCCGGTCTCCTAGCCCGTATCCGGGAAACTAAGGGCAGCAACCGGTGGAGGTGCGGTTGCTGTGCGACGAACTACCGAAGATCCTCCGACGACGACGACGCCGCGACGGAGCTTTCCGAACACAACGCCAGCCAGGCAAAGCCCTGACGGCGAAAGCTCATTTACCGAAGGTGGCCTGACGACGCAGCATGGAAGCAGCGGAACAAGCCGACGCAGCCGTGACCCGACGCCACGCCCTAACTGTAATGCGAGACGGCGAACTAGGGACCTCGACGTTCTTATCGACGGCCACAGTGTGACTGCTATCGTCGATACTGGAGCCGACTATTCTGTCATCAGTGGGTCTTTCGCCGCGAAGTTAAAGAAAGTTAGGACAGCTTGGAAAGGCCCTGAGATCCGCACAGCCGGAGGTCATCTCGTAACGCCTGCAGGAATCTGCACAGCGAGAGTCACCATTAACGGCCGTATTTATCCTACAGACTTCGTAGTCCTACAGCGTTGCTCGAGAGATGTCATCCTTGGCATGGACTTCTTATGCCTCCATGGTGCTGTCATCAACCTAAAAACAAAGTCGATAACGTTATCCACAGAAGAAGCACTACCGCCGCGCACGCCGTCAGGACACCATGCCTTGAATGTGCTGGAAGAACAAGTCACCATTCCGCCTCGCTCAAGCGTCATTATTTCAGTCGGCGCTCCTAAATCACCTGACTTGGAAGGCGTCGTTGAAGGCAGTCAGCATCTGTTGGTCACCCGAAATATTTGCGTCGCAAGAGGAATTTCAGAGCTGCGGGGAGGCAAAGCAACGGTTTTGCTCACGAATTTCAGCAATGAGTACAAACATGTGAACAAAGGAACAACGGTCGCATACATCGAAGAAATTGTCGAAGCCACCAGTGCTTTCGCCCTCGCCGATTCTGCGGAACCTGCTCAGAGGAACCAAGCCCCTCCCATAGCTTTCGACGTCAACCCCAGACTTCCGAACGATAAGCGAGAACAGCTCAAGGCCCTGCTCCTGCAATACGAAGATTGCTTTTCGTCGTCATCAAAAATTCGGCAGACCCCAATCACGAAACATCGCATCATAACCGAAGAAAATGCCAGACCACTCCGTCAAAGTCCGTACAGGGTTTCGACGCGAGAACGTGAGGCAATGAAGAGACAAGTTGATGAAATGCTGCGGGATGACATTATCCAGCCGTCCAAGAGTCCATGGGCATCCCCCGTGGTGTTAGTGAAGAAAAAGGATGGGACCCTACGTTTCTGCGTCGATTATCGCCGCCTGAACAAAATCACAAGAAAGGACGTGTATCCCCTTCCACGAATAGACGACGCGCTTGATCGGCTCCATAACGCCAAGTACTTTTCGTCAATGGACCTTAAGACTGGCTATTGGCAAATCGAAGTCGACGAAAGAGACCGAGAGAAGACGGCGTTCATAACACCGGACGGCCTCTTCGAGTTTAAGGTGATGCCCTTCGGCCTTTGCTCAGCGCCTGCAACGTTTCAACGCGTTATGGATACAGTACTGGCAGGATTGAAGTGGCAGACTTGACTTGTGTACTTGGACGACGTCGTCGTGTTTTCCTCGAGTTTCGACGAGCATCTTCGGCGCCTTGAAGCTGTACTTCAAGCCATCAAGACTTCCGGACTCACACTGAAGCCAGAAAAGTGCAGATTTGCGTATGAGGAGCTCTTGTTTCTGGGGCACGTTATCAGCAAGTCTGGAGTTCGTCCCGATCCACGGAAAACAGCCGCCATCGCCGACTTCCCGCCGCCCACTGACAAGAAAGCCGTGCGCCGATTTCTGGGCCTGTGTGCCTATTATAGGCGGTTCGTGAAAAACTTCGCCCGCATCGCCGATCCTCTCACTAACCTTACCAAGGCCGACGTGGAGTTTAAGTGGGAAACGCCGCAGGAACACGCTTTCCAGGAGCTTAAACATCGCCTCCAGACGCCTCCGTTACTTGCCCATTTCGACGAATTCGCCGAGACAGAAATACATACTGACGCAAGCAGCGTAGGTCTTGGCGCCGTTCTTGTGCAGAGGACTGACGGACTTGAAAGGGTTATTAGTTACGCCAGCCGATCGCTATCCAAAGCAGAAGAAAATTATTCCACAACAGAAAAGGAGTGCCTCGCCATCATCTGGGCTACGTCGAAATTTCGCCCCTACCTCTACGGCAGGCCCTTCAAAGTTGTGAGCGACCACCACGCATTGTGTTGGCTAGCCACCTTGAAGGACCCCTCAGGTCGCCTCGCACGATGGAGCCTGGGACTTCAAGAATATGACATTACTGTCATTTACAAGTCCGGCAAAAAACACTCCGACGCCGACTGTCTCTCTCGTGCGCCTGTCGACCAACCGCTACCCGACGACCCGGATGACGACTATTTCTTAGGAACGATAACTACCGACGACTTCGCTGAACGACAGAGGGCCGACCCGGAACTTAAGGCCCTAATAGAATACCTCGAAGGCAGGACCGCCGAAGTCCCGAAGATATTCAAGCGCGCACTTGCGTCGTTCTTTCTACGAAACGGTCTTCTACAAAAGAAAAACTTTTCACCGCTTCGAGCTAAGTACCTTCTTGTGGTGCTTTCAGCTCTGCGACCAGAACTCCTGCAGGCCCTTCACGACGATCCGACGGCAGGGCACCTCGGTGTTTCTCGCACGCTCGCGAGGATACAAGAAAGGTACTACTGGCCACGTCTTACCACCGACGTCACTCGTTATGTGAGAACATGCCGGGACTGTCAGCGACGCAAGACACCACCGACAAGACCAGCGGGACTTCTACAGCCAATTGATCCACCTTGCCGACCTTTCCAGCAGATTGGTATGGACCTACTGGGGCCGTTCCCGACGTCGGCTTTCAGAAACAAGTGGATTGTGGTAGCTACCGACTACCTCACCCGCTACGCCGAGACAAAAGCCCTGCCAAAAGGCAGTGCATCCGAAGTAGCTAAATTCTTCGTCGAAAATATCGTCCTACGTCATGGCGCTCCAGAGGTCCTTATCACCGACAGAGGAACGGCATTCACTGCCGACTTAACTCAAGCAATCTTGACATACAGCCAAACAAACCACCGCCGGACGACAGCGTACCATCCACAGACCAACGGCCTCACCGAGCGGCTTAACAAGACGATCGCCGACATGCTGTCAATGTACGTCGATGTCGAACACAAGACGTGGGACGCCATTCTTCCGTATGTGACCTTCGCATACAACACGGCGGTGCAGGAGACGACGCAGATATCGCCATACAAATTGGTCTACGGAAGGAGCCCGGCAACGACGCTCGATGCCATGTTACCCAACGTCACCGACGAAGAAAACCTCGATGTGAGCGAGTACCTTCAACGCGCCGAAGAAGCCCGACAACTTGCGCGTCTCCGTATCAAGAATCAACAGACGACCGACAGCCACCGTTACAACCTTCGACGACGCTTCGTGGAATACCAGCCCGGTGAACGTGTTTGGGTGTGGACGCCGATACGCCGACGTGGACTAAGTGAAAAGCTTCTGCGACGGTACTTCGGACCGTACAGGGTGGTTCGACGGCTCGGCCCACTTGATTACGAGGTTGTCCCCGACGGCATCACGAACTCTCAACGACGCCGATCGCGACCTGAAGTCGTCCATGTCGCGCGCCTCAAGCCGTTTCATGCGCGTTAACAAACTGAACTAGTGTTTTTTTTGTATTATTGTTGTATCGTAATTTATTCATTGTATTTTCTTGCAATATTATTGTACTTTCATCTTTAGTTAAAGCATCGGGACGATGCCTTTTTCAGAGGGGGGCAATGCCACGTTCCATTTCCCAAGTTTTTGTTATCGTCCGAAAACACCGCACGATTCTCAGCGCAAACCGCGCCTGCAGTTTTCTAGAAGGTTCCGGACTGTAGTAGATCATTTCGATAAGATCACGCCCACTGTGCGAACGGTACAGATTGTTCTGGATCCTACGCCACCGCCAGCGATAACGCTAGAACATTCGGCGGCAAGAGTATAAATGCCGACGCGCTTCGCCGCTTGTCAGTTGTTGATTGAAGGCCGACGCTCCGTTCGACGCTATCAGTCCGAGACTGCTATCTGTGCGAGACTGCTGTTGTAATTGGATTTTCAGTTTACCGGCCACAGGTTCGCCCAAATAAACAGTTAAATCCTAACACGAAGTCTCCTGTCTTCGGCCACGTCACGACCTCGTGACAATACAAAGAAAAAAAAGGATAGCTTGAAAACAAATGGAAACGTGCATCCCGCTATACCGAGTACTTTAACTGTCGTAGGGCATACCAGCGGCAACAAAAACTAGAATAATAATAATAAGGTAATTTATTTAGCGAACGAAAGTAATGCGCAACCAAAACATTTGAGTGTATTTTAATTGGTTTGGCCATTTTGTCTCGATGGTTACGGTTTTCCTTTTTTGTTTTTTTTGTTTTTTTTGTAAGATTGGGTTCACGTACAGAGGCATGATTACACTGATCGGACGGGGTTTTCGCAATTGGCTACCTTAAGCCCGTGATGGCAGTAGTACAGATTGTCTATAGACAAGAGCTGGACTTCACGTGTGCCGGCTTGGACTGGTGTTTCTCTGCTGAAAATCGTGGTCACTGGATCAATTCCCAACAGCGATGGTCGGACTCTGGCTATTATGTTGGAGTGTGATCTCGCGGATGTACTTCAGGTGGTCATAATTATTTCGGTTTATCCATTATACAGGGTCCCTAATAGCCAACTTTGTCTGTGGTGTATCGTATTTTGTATTTTTTGACAATTTACTTCTTTACTGAATTACTGTGTTCTTTTCAGGTATAGCCTATTTTATTTCTTATGCTATAAGGCTATATTTATGAATCTTTTGCTTTTTTTCGTTCTTCTATAGCTAATTTAGGTCACAAACATTCGCTGCACGCGCACAGAACTTGTAAAAATAGAAACAAATAATGCAAAACTCCAAGTCTTATATTGAATGAAGATGATATTGTTGTGAAAGTGCATGTACAACGCTAGATTCCGTAAGCCAACAGCGATCAATTTATGTGATTTAAAAGTTAGCTGCTGTATATCATGTGCCACCAACCACGTTAGATGCCCAGTATGTGCAATAGTCGCGTCTCGCAATAAAGTTTTACCAAACAATTAAGCAAACCCTTGCCGAGTGGTCTTAGGAGAATTCGAGGGAGAAAACACTTTTTAATAAGCGGACATGTATTCTTTCTCTCTCTCTCTTTCTTTGTCCTAAAAGCAGCAAGAAAAGAACAACTTTGTAATACGGAAAGGCCCATGACGCTTCTTATGAAATATTGACAAATCGGATGACGTTTCACCTTGTATTTCTTTTCTGCATGTACACATTTCTTCGTGTGGACTACATGATCCTTATTATTTAATTTATTTATTTATTTATTTAATGTGCCACTGTTTACAGCATCGCATGAAGGAAGGGGGAAAGTGTTACTGTAGGTGTAACTGACGCGAGACATAGTAAAATTCATTAGTCCTAGGTAAGGGTAGGCGCCTTATGTAAGTATTAAAACATAAATACAATCTTTGAGGGAAACGAGAATCGACAGAAACGTGTTTGCTTAAGCATGCATATGTATGAAATAAAATCATGTAAAAATACACTTTACACAATAACATATTAGTAAAGGAAACGCAGTTCAGCTTCGTACAACAAAAACTGATTTCAATGCAACAGGAAGATATTATTAATCCCTTCGCCTCCACACTCAATGTAAGAAAACTCTGTAAAGCAATTATTAAAGTTACCCCGTTTACTGTTGAATCACGTATATTACCAATTGAACTCGGAACAATAAAATTCCCTCACTTTGAAAATACGTTTTGTTATTAGAACGGCTTGTGAAGCGACTTGGTCTTACACGACGCATTGCATTTTGATCGACTGTGGCTGTGTATTGTAGTTTAAGGCGACAAGCTTAGATGACTTCATCAAGACCAAAAATTTGCTGTTGGTGTCACATCCCTGACGCCAAGAACTATCACTTTATGACGTCGCCACACATCGGCAAATGTTGTGACAAATTTGTAATTTCACATAACATGGTGTCCCAGTGACGCTACTGCGATGTCACAGAAAATGAAGTCACAGTGCGGTCACCGTGACGTCACATAAGATGACGCCATGTGTATTGCGTCACCCCGTGACATCTTCGCTTGGTCGAAGGTGGGCCGTCTGATCACGGAGCCCGTGCAAAACCAGTTGTGGGGCAGAAATATCGCTGTGCCTCCGAAGCGGGAGGAAGGGTGAAGCCACATTAGACACAGAGAGCGTTTAGGGGGGTGAAAGAATGACAACGTATCGACTGAATGGAAAAGAAGCAGAATATGGATGTTGACTTCCGTACAAATTCAACTTTCCATGGACTTGAAAAGCATGGTGTGGTTAGGATAACACAAGAAAGATGCATATTCTATATAGCTGAGGGCGCACGGAGCTTCGGTAGCCTAGCTTGCGAGTAGCTCTGGATGTCCTGAAAAGATTATGGGCTGAGATAACTCAAGTCTTTAGTCTTACCTTCCGCATTTGTTCAGTCGTATGCGGCGATGCAACAACGTCCACCATGGTGCAAATTAAAACAGTATCAGGGAATAATACTCATTACTCCAAGTTAGGGGTTGCTTTCATCATTTCAACGTGAACAATGTCAGTTTCTATATTCTTTACACTTAGTGGTATCCGATATATCTGACCTGTTTGTTCGGATTACCTAAAAGGTGGGTACTGTTTGAGCCATGAACTGTATTACAAAAGAGCGAATAAAAAAGATTTCCGATTGCCATTTCATTCTTCACTTCGCAGCGCCTGCAGTGAGAAGCCATTTGAAAGCTAACTATAATTACCCTTTGTCTGTCGCTTTCAAAGTGCTCCACTGTTATTGACCCATAGCTATAACTTGCGCAACGAAAACCACGAGTGAGAAGAGACGGACACCATGGGCGGAAGCTCACAACTGATTTATTGAAAACAACAAATGTGCTTTCATCTTCAAGACTAACAAACGCACCCCAAGAGTGGTTTCTGAACAGATACGAGATAAAACTAAAGATATCTGTTCACACTACATAATGAAAATAGCACACTAACACCAAGCTTTTGGCTCTGACACCTATGTAAGTGTAGATAAAATCACCCCCCCCCCTCCCATTCGTTGTCTTCAATAAATTAGCTGTGAGTTTACGTCCAATGTGTCTGTCTGTCCTCGTTTGTGTTTTTCGTTGCGCAAGTTACAGCCATTAATCAGTAAAAACTCGCCCACCTTTCAGTACTCTTGATATTGAAACCGTAAAGGGCCTCCAAGCCCTCCAAGCCTCAGAGGTAAATCGATAATTAGGTTTTTCCTTTTACGTTTCGGCGTATTTTATGCAGTCTGCAATCGAGAACCTTGGTATGAGGGGATGGCTCCACTCCCAGCTTCACATGACGGCACACACTAGTCACGGCAAAATGGCGGTTGCCAATGGTGAGGAATGTTTACAGCCGGTGACTTATAGACGGCAATGGCGTAGCCAGGGGGCGACACACAAGGCTTGTTTCCCCCTCTCCCCTCTAAAGATGACTGCCTATGCCCCTGCTTCTAGGGCTTGTTTTGCGTTGAAATATTCTTTTACGGCTCACTTTTTATGGTTAGCTGAGAAATGAGAAAAACAGCGCAAAAAGACGAGGGCACAGAAACACAGCACACATACGAGCGCCGAGTTTCTGTGGCCTCATCTTTTTTTGCCCTGTTTTTTTTATTCAGCTAGCAATATACCAACGTACCAACTCACTCAAATCAAAGTACTGCTCTTGACCACTTTTCACATATGTATGGGCATAACAGACACTGTACTTCTATAGTTCTCGCTAAAAAATATGAATTGTACTGCCTGACCGCGAGATGGCCCCTTTAAGAAATCAGTGCAGGTGTGATTTCGATGCAACCACAACCCACCCGCAGACTCAACCCAGATGAGTACAGTACCTCGGTGTATCCATCAAGAAAGAAGATATTGATGTGTACATATCCACGCAAAAAATGCGAAAATAAAAGTGAAGCGAAATGCAGCAGTACCGAAACAGGGCCATTTAGAGTGATAGAGCCTGAAATTCGGTACTCTGTTGCGGAAAGCAAGAATGGTACCACGCGACGCCAGTGCTTGCGAATGCTTTTATACACAGTTGAACTAGCAAGTTTGGCCGGTGTTTAAAGACGAGGAGCAGAGGTTGGAAGTAGCTAACGTGGTTGCTTGGGCGAGTTGGTACAATATGATTCACATAAAAATAGCGCCAATAACGAGGGACAAGAAAAGAAGGAGACAGACAGCGGCACGAGTTGGTACGACATCATGTCGTACGAACTCATCCAAGCAACCTCGTTAGCTACTTTCATTTCTAGTGCATTGGACTCATTTAATTGTTTCACTGTTCAGCCATGTGTCATCGTCGCCATGTACGTCTACGCCGTGTGCATTGCCCGAAAGTTCTCTTTTATTGTCTGGTCAATGCCGCTGTCTGTTTCCTTTTTTCCTTGTCCCTCGTGATTGGCGCTGTTTTTATGTGAAGAGGTTGGAAGTTTGCCAAGGGGCTGTAGGACGATTGGCAGCGCGTCCCCGGCGGGCTGTCGTAGCTTTCCTTGACCAGAAAACTCACGCATAAGTATTTTAAGCTAAAAAAAACGGAAGAAAAAAAAGTAGTGGCAGCGGTGGGATTCGAACCCACGCCCACGAAGAGACTGGTGCCTAAAACCAGCTCCTTAGACCACTCGGCCACGCTACCAACGAATACATGCAATTTGCCGCACTTTGTAATTAGTGCATCGACGACATGACCCTCTGGGTTCCCAGAGAAGGTTGTGACGGTCACGTCGAGAGAACGCTACAGGCGGGAGTAGACAAAGTTCAGGAGTACTTGCAAGGAGCGGGCCTCGAGTGCTCAGCAACCAAGGCCGAACTTTCAATCTACAATCCTACAACTAGAGGCCACAAAACCCCACGTGCCGAGGCAAGGGAATCCTTCAAAATACGCGTTCTGTTGGCAGACGGCACTCCCATACCCCACCTAGACAGAATTTGAATTCTCGGTTTACACATACATGAAAATGGCCATAATGGTGAGACCCATCGTTCAGTGGACGACGCGATCAGACTCTTGCGTCGTATCACGAATAGACGTAACGGTCTGCGCGAACACTGCGCGATCCGTTTCGTACAGGCCTATGCGATAAGCCGAATAACATACGTTGCCCCTTACCTCAAGTGGATAGGCTTAGAAAAAAACAAAATGAACTGCATGATACGAAAGGATTTTAAGAGAGCTATCGGCCTCCCGATCAACGCGAGCACCGAAACATTTCTAGAGCTAGGACTTCACGACTCGCTCGACGACTTAAATAAGGCCAATGACGTTGCGAAATACGAACGCTTAACAAAATCAAAGACGGGTCGACACATTCTTGAGTCGCTGGGCATCAGATATCATGCTCAGCAAGAAGAAAAGGTGGAGGTCCCTGCCTCAGTCCGCGACTGCTTGATTGTTCCGTTGATTCCTAGGAATATGCACCCGACGCACTACATCGGACGGCGTAACGAGCGTGCTAGACAGCTCCGAAAGAAGTTCGGTAACAGTACGGACGTGGTATACATAGGCGCCGCGAGATATGAAGGGAGAAGAGCACACGCAACTGTGGTCATTGACTGTCAGGGCATATGCCTCACGAGCGCCACAGTGGCGACGGGACACACGGAGGCGGCCAAAGAAGCCGCAATAGCCTTAGTACTCGCCGCAGCACCGCATGTAGAGATTGGCATAAGCGACTCGCAGGCAGCTGGTCGCCCTCACAACATCAAACTTCTACCGTTTTTCTCCTATGGACCCCGGCACACACCAGCATTCCGCTCGCGGGGAACAAGGCGGCCCACGCCATGGCTCGAGGTTTTACTCGCCGAGCCGTGGCCCACTACGTGGCCGCCGCCTCTGACTCCGAAAGCGGGGCAATGCATCTGCTGGATCAAAGCACTTTGGCACGCAACAACAAGAATCAGAATGGTCATGGGGTGATCGTCTTACAACGTTCCGTGACATCACCCAACACTATAGTCTCGACAGGTGCAGGTTCCTGCCACCGCACGAGATATTAAACAGGCACGATGCTGTAAGCTTTCGCTTACTCCAAACCCACTCCTACCCTAGCCTTGTCGTTCTACACCACCTCTACCCGAACATATACCCCAACAGTATGTGTAAAGCGTGCGGGCACAGAGCAACGCTGAGCCACATGCTCTGGGAATGTGCTGGCGACGACAGTCGTGAAAACGCCACCAATCGGGATGCACCTAATGTGGCCGTCAATACCAAATCAAAGGGAGCCTCGACCTCCCTCTTTCCTGCCGCCGCTCCGGCTGCGGGGGTCGCGGGTTATACTCTTCAGCATATGTCTGTGCGTGCAACATTTACACATATAATTGGCCTCATTTCATGACGCGTCGTTCAATGAAAAAAATTGTAACATGGTCACCTTCTTCCCGCATGCTTCGCATGAGGTCAATTTCAAGGTACGTGGGATCTGCCGAATTATTTCTCTCAACACTTTCAGCTCGTTCGACTTCATTTCTCTTCTTTGTTGTTCACCCTCACTTTTTTATGATTATTTGTTCACTATTTGATTTGGACACACAGAAAACACGAAGACAAAGATGAAATAGGCTGGGAACCAGCTGACAACTGCCACCTGAATGGAACACAACGCTTGTCTGCGCCTTCAGCCAGGGGACACATATGAATAAAGAGGAATGCATAAGGGAAACAAAAACACATAACACAGGCATAACCTCAACTAGCAATGGCAACACAGCTATACATATATGGGCGTGGAGTCATACGGGCAAGTGGTGATTCAAAATAGGCGCAATGTTTTCCTTTTCTTTATCATTCATATTATTTAATGCGAAGCGTTTCATGGCAAACTTCAGCCACTTTGTGTGGTATAATAACGCTTAGTGAGGTACAATGACATTACCAAGCGCTACTATTCAGGAAGGCGGATATGGCCCCGACCTCACCCTGAGCTGAAACGATGCCAGGCCGTCGCCTAGAGACAGCTGCAGCCAGACACCTTCCTGAGTCCCGTGCGATTTCGACACATTTTCCCCGCGCACTACCCGAGTACTACTTGCAAATTATGCCAGGCGACTCTTGCGCCGCTCTCAAGCATGTTGTGGGAGTGCTCTGTGACAGTAGCTCAAAAGACAGTAGCTCTTTACGCTCTTGCGTCGAAGTGAGCCGCCACTCTGCGGAGCTCCAACTTTAAGACACAAGACTGGGCAGTCCAGCGGGCCCGAGATGCGGCGACGAGGCAAGGCCTTGAGGTACGCTAAAGGCAAGGCCTTGCGTACTCAAGGCAAGGCCTTGAGTACGCTAAACAAGGAGGCTTGCAATGTGCTCCTCAGAAATCAGAGCTCATCGTCATTCGCTCCCAAAGCAGTAGCCCTCCTCTGCCCATCAGTGTGCACGTAGATAGCATACCCATACCACATGTCTCTCGTGCCCGCATCTTTGGACTGCATGTCATTCCCTATGTACACAAAGTGGCTCATTCATTGAAGAACGTCGCCTTTTGTTTTGAGGTCCCTGTCGTTTTCTCGGCACCTCGGAGGCTTTCGCGTATTTGTGCTCGTTCGTGTGGTATACCAAGTGCTGTTTGTGTAAAGAAGCACGAAAGGAAGTTTTCGAGTTGTTTGGTAGGTGTTGTCTACTTGATCGTGCTCAGTTGTGGCAGGATGTACATTGGCCAGTCAGCCCAATGTATAAACGATCGCTTAAGGAAACATGCACTGTCAATATGAAACAACACGGGTTTGCATTTGCCGTAAGGAGTGCTCGTATGAACCGCTACTACACTGCAAGAGAATCTTACGAAGAAGCAAAAACAAAGTGGCACGTGAATTGGCAGAGACGATGTATATTAGGCAATTTTGGCGAACAGTATATTAGTGTTCTGTCCCTGGCATTGTATGACAATGAATTCGCTTTTCTACCTGATAGGTAGTGATTATAGTTGTTCGGGTTTTTTCATGTAGTTGTACGCATCCGTGAGGGTTTTCATAAGTTGAGCTTCGGTTTAATAAAAGTCAGTTGTGAGTGTGCGCCTTTCCGAGTTTCTTATCTCATCTTCTTTCAAGTTAGCGCCAATGATGTTTTACACAGCTACACACCAACTAGACTGGCCGATGGCAAACCTAACTACACCATTGGCTTTTCATCTGGACAAGTGGACCAAATACTCTCCATGATCCGGCGGGTTTAAAATAGGCGCACCGGGCTTAAGGAAGAGGACCTGCTGCCCTTGGTGGAGGCCTGCATGATCAGGCGGCTGACATACCACTTGCCCTTCCAGTGGTTGACCCAATCCATACAAGTACGCATAGACTCCATAATCTGCAAAGCGACAAACCTGGCCCACAGTGTTCCGAACTACACTTCCACACGTCTTCTTTTTTAAGTTGGGGACTGCTCGAGGCAGATTGGGTCAGTCATCGACAACGCCTGCTACTCACCCCTACTGTCCGCAATCTCCTCTCATGCCTCGGATATCCCATCCCACCACTTGAGGTTGAAACCCGTCCCACGCCCTTATCGCCTGTGATACGAAAAAGACTAACTGTTAATCATTTACCACGTAACATGCACCCCCAGCATGACAAGGGTCGGCGCAAATCCCGCGTACGATATCTCAGCCGAATGCTAGAAGACATCCTGGAATCGCATACGCTTTACACATACGCAGCCTCAACTCGCGAAGGTTACACCTCGGTAGTGTTAGATGGCACCAATTCCTTGCAGGACTCGGCTGCAATGCGTGGGAAGCATGCCGCTCACGGCAAAATTCTTGGAGTCGCTCTAGCGATACCATACGCTATCTGTGTTTGCAGTGAGGTGTACATATTGACAGACTCGCAACAGGCATGTCGGGTCTTCCTGTCAGGACATGGCACCCGAAGAGCGGCCCACCAAATTTTCAACCTAATTCCGCTTACTGAGTCAAACAGTACTTCTTACATCCACTTACTCTGGACTCCTGGCTATGCCTCTCTGCCGGGAAATAAACGCGCACACTCAGTTGCCCACGAAAGTTTCCGCCAGGCAGCCCAGCAAGGCGAGGCGACCATTTCGGAGGGGGGGGGGGATCCTCTTCTCACAACGACATTCTTCGTCACTGTAGAAACGTGCGCCGCTTTCACAGCGCCGCACCGTCATCTTTCTCGCGAGAGAAGGCAGTTGCGTTACGCCAGCTACAAACTAAAACATTCCCCCCCTGTGGTATTTTTTCATAGATTCGACCCACACTGCTTTGCAAATCATTGCCCCGGCTGTGGAAACTCGCCCGCGGCATTGCGTGTCTCGGTCGAGTGCACTGCGCACATCTTTCCTCCCTTACCGGCTTTCCTTCACTCTTTACGTAACTAGGAGCTGTGAGACGATGATAAAGCGATGAACCTCCCGAGGCTCTCCGAGCTATGATACAGCGGGCCAGACTCGTCGCTGGAGTTGTCCTAGGGACCCCGGACTTAAGGTTCCTTCCATGCCCTCCTTCTCCATGCCTTTATGAATGAAGACGTTTTCTCTCTATCTGCAACGAGACACGCATGAAAAAACAGAAGAGACCGCATCACTTCGCGTAGGAATCCCGTTATTCACGATCCTTTTACGTCTTGTGATGAAACAACAAACTCTGGGAGAGCATCACTAAGCTTTAGTTGAACCACTGTGTGCAGGAAGATCCTCTTTGATCCCGCAAGCAAACAAAAGCATGATTCTAGCTTTTCCAAAAATAAGTTTGCTAAACAGATGCCACCTGCCTTCAGTGGCCAAAATAAATTAGTGCGGCTCATTCGTTTCCAAGTTAGCCCCATATATACACTGAAAAAAACTCCGTGTATTTTCTTTACACTCATTCTATCTATACATAAATATTGCTGTACACATCATATCTTTGCCACAAGAAAAAGATTACAGATTGTCGCTCACGCGATTAATAAAGACAAGTTGCGGCCACCAAATTTTGCTGTTTTCTCCTTCTTGTCCTCAATTTCCTGTTTCCAATATTTTTTTATCATTATAATGCTGTAACAGTACGCCAAGGTATTTCATTGGAGTCGTAGTCCATGTCATGTTTTTGAAATGTAGTGGAGTATCTTCCCAGCTTCCATGCCTCAAACCCAGTGACTTGCTCCAGTTTACAGCACTGCCTGCCATGCTACAAAACTTTGCAGTTACTTCTACGACGTGGCCTATGCTTCGCTTATATTCACAAAGTATTACAATGTCATCTGCGTAGGCAAATAACTTCATTTCGCGCGCATGCACCTTAAATCCTTTAATATTATTATTAATATGCATCCCACTTAAGCAAACGGTTCGGTGTGGACTCGCAGGCATAACAGTCCATCGCCTTCTCGTCAGTAGTCATCTTGCAATTTTTCTGCGAAGTTTTATCTGTTTTCAGCAGTGTAAACGTCTTCGGTCTTCGAAGGCTGCTTCGGGGTCTTTTTGTCCTCCGCGTGCCCCATCATCTTCGAAGTTGCAGGTTGCTGCCTCATTATTGGTCCTCTGGCGGCTTCTTCGGCGTCTGCTTCATCCATTAAGTGCTCATGAATTAGTTCGTCACCTTTCAGATGGTCAGCTACATTGGCGTAGGTTCCCACTCATTCGCTTTCTTCATGACCGAACCGAGGCATACGACAGTCTCTTCTGATATGCCCCGTTCAGTGGCAATGCAGGAATAAGGGGGCTCGTGGGGCGACGAGAAGCGGCACCGATGCGTAGCTAGTGCTGTAAATCAGCCACGGTTACGCCCTGCTTTAACTTAAGGCAAACAGTGCGCGTTGAAGAATCATTTTCTTGGACGTCTTGAACCCGCCACCGCTCACGGGTAACTTCGTTCTATTTCCCATACGGGCTTAGTGCCGAGCGAATTTGCTCGTCGTGAATGTTGTGCAGCAGCTAACAGAGCTTCACACGAACGTCCTGGCTCCACGGATCCACAAGGCATCAGCGGTCCTTCACCTTCAAGTCACATTGACACAGCACCTTTTTCACTGTTTCAGAACTCAAAAAAGCCACCGTAGTTTATCTGGAATGCTCCTAGAGCAACGACCTTGGTCAGAAAACTTAAACGAGTCAAAGTGTCACGAAAATCTTCAGCCCGGTATCACCTGGCTTTTATCTCCCCGTGCAAAAAACAGTATTTAAAACACGCAGACCTGTAGGCGACTGCGGTAAAACCACCTGGTAATCCTCAGAACTGCTTCGTTTCATCCTTTTTCCGCGGCTGAAAGTAACTAGGGAGTTTTAGAATACCGTTTGCAAGCGCTGTGGGCGTTGCGGGTGTAGCGGGTGCCATATGAGTTTAAGAATAGCGTTTGCCCTGCTGCGCTCCGCAACGCACGGTCGCAGTGCCACCGTAGCCTCGAAACCAGCGCTTGTGGGCCACATACGGGCCGCCATTACCACACGCAATTTCGGATTTTTTTTTTGCGTGCGGTCCGCGAACGCGAACGCCGACTCGCGATACGACGCATACGCAGTGGCAACGACCGTACCGCAAGGGCTCGCGGTACGCTGTGCTAAAGCTCCCTATTGTCACCGCCCTTACGGACCGCATGAAAACACGTCCTTTCGCTAGCGTGGCCGGAAGTCGGCCACGCAGCTAACGATTTTTTGCTGGATCCAAAATAATAAAACCCTTGTTCAATGAACACGATCTCTAAAATAGTGTGGCAGCGGTGGGATTCGAACTCACGCCCCCGAAGAGACTGGTGCCTAAAACCAGCGCCTTAGACCACTCGGCCACGCTACCGACAGTGTTGTCCGTGCTCCGGATTAATAAAACATGTTTTAAAAAGAAAAGCGTGACAGTGGTGGGATGCGAACCCACGCCACCGAAGGGACTGGTGACTTAAACCAGCGGCTAAGGCCACTCGGCCACGCTACCGCCAGGTTTGCGAGTGCTCCGGTATAAGAACTTCCTTCATCACCGCGCAACAGCTGCGTGCTTCCTTTTTTTTTGTGGCCCTGTCATCTACGTCGTTCATAGAAAGCATCTGCACTGTGCTTTCCTTCAGAGAAACAAAGCGTAATAAAAAAGGAGCTGCATAATCACAGCAAGGGCAGTTGAACGCAGCTGCACAGCTACTGTACTCGATTTTATGCCCTATCAATTGTAAGCCCTTTCCATTGACCGAAGAAATTAGTAGGTATTCTTTGAATAGACAAACAGTATTTTTTATGTGTGTGAATATTGAAAAGTTTTGAATAACTGGTCGAACACCATTGAATTCGATTTGATGTTCCATTCATATAGAACATATTCGAAAGACCGAACACTTTTTGAATAATTTTCGTAAAGTCAGCATGAACGGAAGAACCCCAAAGGAACGAGATTTTGGAACTGCTATAGGTAAGTTTTGTTAATTCAATCAGTAAATTGCTAATGAGCAAACGGCCTAATGCTTTACGGGACTACCGCCGCCGTATTTATTGCCGGATGAATACAGTTTTTCGCAAAACCCTACTTCAATTCACTTTTCAATTTGCTGCAGCTGACTGGCATTTATAATTTCATGTCTTCATTTTGTAATAACTAAAGGTGGGGCCTACGACTGTATTCAGCTGCATGATAAAAAGACGCAAGTGTTGTATATGCGTAAATTTATTTCAAGCTTTCAACACCGTTTACATTCTCTCGCTGTTGTGGCCTGCGTTGTGGGAACAACACATTTATCGCTTTCGTTATGCATTTAGGAATATTGGTGGTGTTGGCTTGTAACTTATTAAGCAATTATGTCTTAATTTCATTTACAAACAGGCGAGCATTACCTCACTTTGGGTAGTCTCAACTGCCATTCCACCTACAGATACAAAATATTTTGAAAGCGCTGATCATCGCTGTATCGGTTCTCATAGTTGTGACATTTTGAATCGGTTAAACATAACTGTAAAGTTTTTGGTGAATATTTCAAATATTTCATGCAAATGAAACATTGTGAAGTTGTAAAACTTACTATTACAAAGTAATTCTGCATAATACCACAAGAGGGTGGAAGGGTTAAGAAACCTTCCGCCATCAACGAAGAAGCATTTTTTTACTAAATATGTCTGGGTTTCCTTGTGATTTCCTGCTACAAACGGGTGGTTGTCAGTTGTCGTTTCTTGATTTCTATAGGTTGCTTTGAAAATGGCTGTCTTACGATCCGAAAAATATTCAAAGGTTATTCGATATGTGATTGTATTCGATTCTGTGTCATCCCTATTTGTTTCCTATTCTATTGGGTTCCATAATTCACTATTCGCACATGCCCAGTTGCTTTAGCTAAGATAAGAAAACACCGACTAGGGGTCATGGTATCCACACCCGTTTCTAATCATTACTGCTGTACCACAGACAACGTGGAACATGGTTAAGTTGAATAATTCAAAAATGGCTGCGTTGCGAACCTGTAATAGTTTATATAGGTATTACCTACTCTGGCTTATAACAGATGGCAGAAGGGTGAGTATGGCGAATCGATGCTATTAGACAAGGGCCAGAATTGAGCAAATGTGTTTTTTTTTGTTACCTTTATTGATTTATCATATTTTACGGCCTTGTTGTGGTCGTGAAGCAAATAAAGGTGGTGTGGCAGCAAACCCTAAAAAACTATAAATATACAGAAACAAGCAGGTATTTGTGCTGAACGGCTTCTGTCAAACGTTACCGACGCGCACAAAAATTCATCATGCCGCTTCATTGTCGACTTCGATATTATTATTTTTCGTGCTCTTCGAAGTAAAGAAGTAGCGACCAAGCAAACCCCTGCTTCCGTTCTGAAACTTTGTGGAATATCAGATTATTTGAGAGCGCATTACTTTAGGGCAAAGCAAATAACAAGTATAGGGCTGTTGCGATCCCATTAAATTTATGCGTTTTGTGGGGATTTTACCAAAAGTCTTTTTAGAGTTTAAAACTCTGATAACTCATTTTTTTATTTTTACTTTGTTCATAGCATCCTATAATATGTACCATTAGCAAACTCCTTATAGATGATATGTAGCGCAACTTTTGAGGCTGCTCACCATGAAACTTCGTTTTTCTAATCGGTGATAAGCGACGCAAACGCCATCATTGCGAGACTTCGCAGACTACAATCCTGCTCCGGACATTTCGTCCGATTTGCGCAAAATAAAAAAAACAAGGAACGACGTGCAAAACACCACCGCACTGTGAAAATATGTTATTCGACATAAGCAAGGTTGAGACTACTGCAATATAAAAGACAGCAATAATACTAGACCTGAATTCATGTACAGACATTCATCATTGTGTGTTTAGCCTGAGGGTACGTGTTAACTCTCAAGTCCGAGCTTGTCAAAACGTCGCCTCCAGCCGCTGTCCTCTGGGTTCTAATTTCTCATCTACTCAGATATTAATGAAAACTAACAGACAAAGAGGCCAAGGGAAGTATAGGGGGAGTTATTAGAAGTGATAACAATGTCAGTGTAATGAAATAAATGTGGACGGAAAGATAACTCGCCACCGGCTTATTGCCTGCCACTGACAGCAACCAAAAACGAGCACTTAAATTTACGCCGCTTTCCTTAATATATACTCGTATGTTATTGGAGGCTCCGAGGTAACAAAGTAGTGATGAAAGCTAACACTGAAAAAAAAATATACCAGCTTCCGATTATCGCGGCCATGCTTTAAAGAAAAAGCGCAGCTGGATGGCTTTTTTTTTTGTTCTTTGGTTCTCTCTTTTTCTCTCTGTGTCATGTACCACTTTTAATTCTATTTTCTTTTATTACTTCCTTTCATTTTCTATCTTTCTCTTTCTAGCTCTTCCCATATTTCATGCCTCTCTTTTTTCTTTCTACCTCTCCCTCGTTTTCTTTGTTTCTCTTTGCTTCTTTATTTCAGTCTTGCTCCTTTTCCTCCTAACTTTCTTTTCTCTGTCTTTCTGTCTTATTATGTTGTTCTTCTGTTCATTCTTATGTACTTTTCTTGCCCTCTTTCTTTCTATCACTTCCTTCTTTTCTTCTTACTCCTCTCTCTTCCTCTCTTCCTTTCTTTGTCTTTTTTTATTTTCTACCTTTTTCTCTCGCTCTCTCTCTTTTTTTTACATGTAAGTTTTCGTTTGAAACTCGCGTCTGCTGCACATGGTAGTCGGTTTTTCCCACTTCCTGCGGCGCATAATTAGCGCGAGGAGTCTTGCACGACGAAGCACAAGTTACTGACAAGTTCAAGAGCCTCGCTAATAAACCGATGCACATCACGTCCCCCTACAATGCTTGAGGTGCTTTCATCTTTCTCTTGCGGAACTTCTCTGTTTAGAGCCCCAGCGGACGTGCGAAGATGTGTGAGCGCGGAAAGCCTGACACTTTTCCCTTTTGGAATCTCTTTGTGCTGTTCACATCACACAGACAGTACGGTGTGCAGATGATTCGAAATCTTCCACCGAACAAATTAACTGAAGTAACCCCAGATACACTCCATAGGAAAATGAGAGGAATATGGGAGCTCAACACTCTGTGAGTTAGTTAACACGACATAAATTATGACGATTACTAATACAGCCACACTGTCGTATAAGTTTTTATATTAAAGAGGCCAACTTGATTAGAGGGCCAATAAGCCACAAGAACGCAAGTGCACGTTTATTTATTTATATTTACTACATATCACTACTATTCATGAGGAACTGAACAGTGCCGTTGAATACGGGTATCTTTTTTTGCTAAATAAAACATTTCCGCACACGCATTCGCGTAAATTAAATCTAAGAGAAGTCGAAAACAGTGTTGCACTAAGATGTATGTATAAGTAGCCTTCAGCTTTCTACATCGGCATTGATCTCACTGGTGGCATCGGCACTGAGGCAACGCAACAGGTGCATATATGATGCTGTATTTATTTATATAAAAGAAAGAAAAAGAATAATAACATGATAATAAGATAAGTACATCAATGTGTTACCGATTATTCATTTCTTTGTCTTACTGTATTTATTTGGACAATTATATACCTATATTACTTTTCAACATGTCAATGAAAACAAGGTATCACAAATGTGCTGTCTACTCTAAACTAATCTTTTTCGCTTATTCCTCGCCCCTTTTCTTGTATCTTCATGCATATAAATATCTTATCACAGCGTCAAAGCTGCATCGCTTTCATAGCAGAAGCCGATATAAGTACACCGATACAAGAAAGAGGTTGCGTACAAAGATTTCTAACTAGTCCTTCAACTGTAACCAACACTACGCGTCTGGAAGAGGGAAAGGTTTCTGCGGGAAAAACAGATATCCTTTGCGGCGCGTATAATGTGAGACAGCCCGCAATCTGCCAGCCTGGTGCTCCATGTTGAGTTAGTCGGTCACGCAGATTTAGGGACGAGGCTCCTTATAGCAGCACCCGTTCATCTCTCGTAGCCGTTGTAGTATGTAACAAGTATAACATTTTGACCTCCAAGGTGGTGCCGGTGAGAGATTTCTTCTGTGCGTTCTTGAACAATAAAACATAGTGCTCAATGTACATGCCAATGGCTGCTAATGGGGAGTGAGAGACGGTAGCATTCGGCTTTTAGTTAACGCGCACGCTGCAACCCCATTAGCAGCCAGTGGCATGTACATTGAGCACTATCTGACAAGAAAGGGTTGCTACGTTATACTCGCTAGGTGTAATCTCCTTAGTTTTAAAAAGGTTTAGCGAGCGCTGAGCTGCAGTGCCATGAACACAATGAACTAGTATATACTATGAATGAACTCTAGGTGGTTAAAGGTGGGAAGTAGATACGAAGCGCAAGCCGTAAGAAAGTAAAAGCCGAATTCTCCTGTCTCTAATTTCCCATTAGCAGCCATTGGCATGTACATTGAGCACTATATGACAGGAAAAAGTTGCTCCCTTATACTCGCTGGACGTAACCTCCTTGGTTTTAAGAAAGGTTTAGCGAGCATTGGGCCAGAGTGCCATGAATATAGTGAACTAGTATATACCATGAAATCGATGTGGTTAAAGGTGGGATGTAAACACGAAGCGCAAGCCGTAAGAAAGTGTGCGTGTGCCTCCTATCGTTCAGTCCTTGAAATGTCCACTTGATGGCGGTGCTTCTACATGGGAAATATACGATGAAAAGATGCGAGATGGCGGTACTTGTAGTGTTGAATAGATGGACGAACGGACACACAGACAGATGCATGGATGGACGCATGAACAGAGGCAGGGGCGGATGCGTGGACAAGCGCGGGGATGGACGCACGAACAGACGCACGCACGGATGGGCGGATGGACGCATGGATGTTCACACAGATGGACGCATGGACGGACGGAAGCAAGAACGATTGAATGGATGAACGCTTCGCCCCACTCTCCATCATACAGTACGTGGATATGCTGCCAATTTTTTTTCCCTGGCGTCCATCTCTATCTTAGCAGTGCACTTATAGGGACGAGGATTAGGAATAGAATGTGCACAACCCGGGCACCCACTCGCAACTGAAATATAAAAGAATAGATGACTGAATGTAGGGGAAGTAAAACAGAACAGAAAAAAGGTAATCTTTGTATGAACACGCACATGGCACCTAGGTATTGAAATTCCACGTCACTTAGGGCGATGGAAGGAAGACTGATACACTGTACTCATTTCCTTTGGTTTTGCAACGCTTCGGTCATTTTTCATGCTATTCGTTGTTTATGATATGAAGAGAATGTTGGTGTCGGCTGGGAATAGTGTGCAATCGCATTGGTTATGTTTTCTTTTCTGTATTTTATTTTATTTCAACTATATACTTATATGTTTTTGTAATAAACTTTAGTGGTGAGTCAGCGCCCATGTGGGGCCCCTTCTTGCCCATAGCCCTCGTCCCTCAGTGCATTGCTATTATCAAGATTATTCCATACCAACTTGATAAAGTTTAATTTTTTATGTAGTGTATTTCTAGCGCGCAGAGCCCTTATGCTAACATTAACAGCCCAGCCAGTTTGGCTTCACTGGTAGTAAATTGTATCTGCTACGCCTGAACCTTAGCCAGGTACAAGACACAGGGGTCGTGCTTACTCAAGAGTGGTGTGGCCTTCGGACCACACCACTCTTCCCTGGCCCATGCCGAAAGGGTTTGCGGGATCTTGCGCAAAGAATGATGGTGCAACGCCAGGTTCTACCAAAAGCTTCTCCGGCTGCTATGCGACAAGGACGATCGTCTTCATCACAACAAGCGTCACCGACGAAGTGTGTACAGTGAATGGCACCGTATCATCGGCAGGACGACGGAATTCCTGTGAGACTAGGTACGACCAAACCTTCTTCTAAGCCTTCCTCCTGCTTAACGCCCCGGCTAGGACCTAAGCAAGGCCATATGTTACAACTGTTGCCAACTAGGCCATCTCTCATCTAAAGGCTCCGTTCCACATACAATGCTCTGCTACCCAGCCAGAAAACAAGCTTTCGTCTTATGGCGTGTGTTAAGGCTTCAGAACAACTCGAAGAGTCTCTTTTACACTATGTTCTAGGTAAATCAAACATTCCACTTATAGGTACTGTGGACTCCTTTCAAGACAGTGGTTGAAAACACACCATACTCTCACTGGATGTCATTGGATCTGCCAACCTGCTATCGCCGACCAAACGTCCCATATCAGTTGTTGGTGGTGGCACCGTCACGCCAGTTGGTACGTTCTGTATCGTATTTCCGTGGGGCCCATTTCTGCAATGGTTGAGGTTCTAGTTCAGACTAAAAACTGATTGTATTTGACTCTAGGAGAGGACTAGTTTGAAGCCGCTCACGCTGAGCTTCTTCTCCAGCCACATCATCCAACAGAAATTCACCATCCTGGTGCGGGTACTGTCACACGACGCCTGGAGAAAGCGCTGCCAATAATATCTAATGCTGCTGTGTTTTTCTATGGCTCTTTGTCTTCTTTTCGCTCAAAGACGTCTTCTACAGCCTGTTGGCCATTTTCGCCATCGCCGCACAACACTGAGCCCGCATGATTATCCCTCTAATCAAATGAAGTGTTAACTAACGTGACGCCACATGAACCAAACGCAGCGCTGCTGCAGTGAGTTATACCACATTCGAAAGGCCATGGCCACAGTTACGTGACACTCACGTAAGTCCACAGTTACAACAAGAATTCGTTGTAGTTCAACACGTACTGCACCAGCATGTTGACATGTTTGCCACTGATGACAATGCTTAGAGGTTTTACAAAGAGACTAACCGCTGCACTGACCTTCTGCCGGATGTATCGTCATACACGTGCCACCTGTATAGATATAGCAAAGAGGATGATAATTCCATTCAGCGCCAATGTCAAGACCTTCACGCAAAAGACTCAGGTGTCAAAACAGGATGTCTGGACCCGGGACACTGTCAGAGAGTTAACCAGCCGCTTCAGGCCAATTAATTAAAAACAAAGAAGCAAAGGGGCGCCAAGGCAAGCATGTACTTGGCTGAACTAGAACGTGTCAGTTCTCTGTATGAGCTCTGGCAGCATCTCAGCTCAAGATTAAGGCTGTCTGAGGTAAGAGACCAGCAGGGGGGAAGTCAAAAGGCTGTCTGAGGTAAGAGACCAGCAGGGGGGAAGTACAAAGCCAATACACAAGCTCTGAAGCCAGCTGCTATGCCACGCAAAAAAAAAGTGACACAAGCCAAGTCAGGATAGTGCCGCCATTACAAGAAGCACGAAAGCGGGAAAGGCAGACCAGTATGTAGCTGGCTTTCACGACAGCCACAGTGTTTACAGAAAGCTCGAACTGACCAACTCGTTAGCTAGGAAAGATGCATGACCCAATGTTGAAAAAAGGAGGAGGTCTTTTGACAACTGCAGGTGAAGGCAAAAAACATGAAGAACCTTAAAAATATGAAGCAGACTATGCTGAAGTAACTGAGGAGAAGCGAAAATGTCACTTGGATTTTGACAGGGCATGAGAGATCAATGTCGAAGATGATTTTGCCTTGATGAAGCAACCAGTGAAGTGGTACGAGAAGCAGTGGCAGCGCAGGCTCCAGAAGTGCGATTAACGCACTGAGCAAGTTGAACGACGTCAGACAAGAAACGTCGGGACAACATCAAGGCACGCAGAAAGGATAAGCTTCAAAGAAAGATCAAGCGTGTTAAGAAGAAGGACCATATTGTTACGAGAAAGAGACCGATTTGGTAGAATAGACAAAGATATATTTACAGCCGGATAAGCGAGCAACGCCAGCGACACAAACTAGCTCGCGCCAGTCTATCTTCTTTATCCTCTTCATCTCTATGCCACTGGCACAAATCCAGCAATATCGTTCTAGTATTCTTAGATGATATCGATGTTTTAGAGGCTGCAAGACAATAAGACTTTTAAAAAGCGGGATTGGGTGTGGTGCCAAAGCCTATCGACCATATTACAAAAAAAAGGGGGGTTGGATTTGAGACTACGCGCCATTTGGTATAACCTTGTGCTACATATGGAGATAATCAGGACGTTGTTTCATAGTTGTTTCCATAGGCGCGCGGATGCACCACCATTGTATCGATGCAGTAACTGCTGCTTAATAAAGTCGTTTTCCCTATATAATCGCCTTGTATACGTCGCCATGTACTCACAATCTAAAGCTTGCGCGCTAGTATACATGGGGCGGGGAATGAAAGTCGATTCTGCCAAAAGAGGGAAAAGAAATTACAGCTAATAAAAGAAAAAAATATATTGCAATATACAACGCACAAGGGACCCTGATAGTAATATTTAGAACTAGCATGTCCGCTAACTTCAGCCAGTCATGAAAGTTTCCTAATTAGTTGGCCGATTTTTTGCAGACAAATAAATGACAACTCTAATCCCAATCTCTGTTTCGAAGAGCCAGGCATTAGACCTAACGTGCTTCGTAATGTACACCGATCGAGACACACCATGTACGTCTGCAAGTTTGGTAATCCGATTGTTGACAGTAGTCATACTTTCCGACCAAGTGCTTGCTGATGTATAAGTGTCATACGTGCGCCATGGTCATGCCGAAAGAAAGAGGTTCGCGACGTGGTGGTGGCATTACCAAAATCCCATTCGCTTGTTTTTGTTTATTTTGCCGGCAAGGTGTAACGAATCGGCCCAATAATTTTACCACCCAACAGGCTTCTCATAGAGTTTTACTGGATTAGTGCTGTATATTCGCGGATGTTTTATATAAATTCGCAGCGCATGTCACGAGGATTACTCCCGTATCGCATGATTTATGCCCAAATAGGTATCGGTGCAAAATATGGGTTATTTATGACGCAAAAACCGGCGTGCGATTCTTCGGTTTCATCGTCTCACGTTGCACTGCTCCTGTACCTTGTTGCCACTTGTTAAAATTGTGCATTTTCCGGCTAAACCTAAGAGCGAGAGAAAGTGAACTCTTGTTTTGCTTTCACAACCATTTATAAATGGCTCTTCCGACGTAAATGAACAACTTTCCTACACTGCGCGAGGAAGCCACAAGTGAGAAAACAATCAGTACAGTGCGAGTGCAGACTGCCAACTGCTTATTTTCTGGAAAGCAATGAACGTATATTTCAGGCAATGACCTGGACGCGTGACTAATCTTTGAATCTCACATGTGCCAGCAAAAATACTATCATTGCTTTCTGAGAGCGTGGCCCCAAATGTTTTACTTATGTGTTTTCACCAATGAAACAACTAACCTGCCACAAGGCACACTACCAGAATCCGTCAAAGCTTGTGGTATTACTGTGGTATACGAGGATGAAGTGGATTGTGTACAATAAGGTGGATGGGAGCAAGCACAGCACAAGAGTTAGTATACCAGCCCAGTGTTTGCCTATAGACTCTTCTTATTTAATGCAAATCCCGACTATTCAGCTAAAAAAACCCTACGTACTGCGTGATGTCAGTGGACTTTAAAACACCGGATGGTCAAAGTTTCTGGAGTACTCCCCTACCACGTGCCACATAATGAGATCACGGTTTTGTCGCATAAAATCCCAGGTATTATTATAGTTATCAAACACGACTGTGACATCCACCTGTCATTTCTGTCCCTCGTGTTATCAAGAACACTACATTCGTTCCATACGATGTGTCATAGTACAATGCCATTTTGGAATGCACCAAGCTAAAGAAACACGAAAGCTGGTCAAACTTCTTGTCATATGTGTCATTCTTCTCATTATAATAATGGCGTGAATTATGTCGTAATTCGTGTTGCCCCTATGCGGTATACTATCGTCCCTTTAACGAAACAGGTAATGAAGTTACCATGATAGCATCATGACATACATACATACATACATACATACATACATACATACATACATACATACATACATACATACATACGTACATACATACATACATACATACATACATACATACATACATACATACATACATACATACATACATACATACATACATACATACATACATACAGAAGATAAGGTTATGGGATACCCCCTGAAGCGAAACCTTACATACGGGGAATTGTTACGTATTTAACAATGCACATTATCACGTGTAATGTTATCTTTCATCCTCGAGTCAGAACAAAACACGTCTAGGCCCTTCAAAAGCTTTTTCAAATATCTGCTTCATTGTCTGCCGACGGCTGCCTTGTATATGCTTTGCTCTGAAAGGCGTGGTGTGTGGCGAGAAAGAGGGGGAAAAATATGTAGAGCACGTACCGAGAACAAGAACTTCGGCGCAATAATTGTAAAACGCGGTATGACTGAGAGGGCATCCGGTAGCGTGGCCGAGCGGTCTAAGGCGCTGGTTTAAGGCACCAGTCTCTTCGGGGGCGTGGGTTCGAATCCCACCGCTGCCAAACTTTTTTTCTTCCAGGATTTTAATTTTTTTCTACACCATTTTGCATTAACCGAAAAAGGGAATACGCCATTTTTTATGTTCATCGACAGCCTGCTTTGAATTCGCTGCCAATCAGCTTTACATGCCTCTGGCTAATCCTGACCCTTATTTTCCTGACCCTTTAAAGGATGGCGAACCCGTTTTTCAAATAGGTTAACCTGCTTGTTTTTTTCCTTTTATTGATTTCTCTCTCTTTCTCTCTCAACACCTCCTCTGGACCCTCCTGAAACCTCAACGAAACCACTGATTTCAAGTGCGTACCTACATTCACGAGGGTTAAAGCGGCAATTACTACTGCATATATAAGCGTGGACAAGTTTACGTGGCAATGAAGCGAAAGCTAGGGGGGCGGAGCTACAGCACATGTAGTCCTCCGCGAATAAGTCTGGCTCGACTCACTTTTCGAATACCGACGTGTTCAAATATTAATACTGCAAAGAATTGGCTATGTCTGCTTACAGAGCTATTGTTGAGTGAAATTGGACACAAGTTCCTTCACCGAGTCGTCGGAATAGCTCGATGGTGAGAAGCACTCCCCTAAGCCACCATAACTCACCTAAAGACGAAGGCACCGTTTTGACTGTGATGTGCACCTAAAACACCCGATGTTTTCAGACTTGCAAAAACGCGAAATGGCACATCATGAAGCAGAACAAGTATTAATATATTCTTGGTTCATGCAGCTTCTCTTTATTTATTTTCTCTTGGATGCTGCTTATAATGTTGTTTTTGTTATCTTCGTGCGGAAAACGCAGACGCATTTGTGGAACTATATTTTTCAGCGGTGGCACATGCCCACTTTAGTTCCGTAGCCTTCCCTTCATTGCCACAGAAAGTTGTCCCCGAGTCTAGATGCATTGGGACCTTGAGGCGCACTGACCGCAAATGCAGACGTAACTTGCTAGCTTGCTCCACATTAGTATCAACCTAGGTGGTTCAGTGGCTGACGTGCTCGGCTGCTGATCCGAAGGACGCGTGTTCGATATCGGTCGCAGCGGTCGAATTTCGGTGGACGTGAAATTGCAGAGGCTCGCTCATGTGCTGTGTGATGTCAGTGCACGTATATGAACACCAGATGGTCGAAATTTTCGGAATCCCCCTCTCCATATCGTGTTCCATGCTTCATATCAGTAGCGCCTACCCGTTGGGTGGCATTGACCAATATTCCGGCGGTTAACGCAAGTATAAGAAATACGACATAAAAGGTAACTAAGGTGGACTTTTCGCCCCATTTTTTTTAGAAACTGAGTTGTTTATTTCAGTCATACGGTAAGAGTAAAAAATAAATAATTTGTTACACACAACGTGTTACACAAAGTTATACCCGAATAATCAGCTCGGGATAATAAAATCGGGTGCTATTGAGAAAACTAGGCATTGCAGCCGACGTTGTCAGCGCGAAAATAAGGATGTGTCATGGGGCACATGCAGGTTGCATGCTTTGTAGCGGCATAATCTCTTTTTCATGGCTGAAAAATAAAAAAATGCTAGAGAAAAGGGCCCAAAATTTACCTATGGGTGAAGGATTGCTGTATCTGAGCGGACATGTCAGTTGCAATCTATGAAGTAAAACACTGTCCGGGAAGAAGCATCTAAGTTCCTAATACTTGAAATGCGAGCGTGTGAATACGCAGTCACACAAATAGAAGAGGACAAGCGTAAGCTACAGTATCATGAACCACCAACTCTCCAAATCCGCCTGTCTGGATCGCTGAATTTTTCCGCATTTTCTATCCTCAATACACCTCAATTTCCAATATACCTTCAAGCAAGCTGTGTTTGCACTATCCAATTGAGCGCATATCTCGAGAAAGACGGACGTGATTGAAAATAGACGCTCTGACTGATAAAATGCACGATAGAAGTCGTGAATAACAAGGATAAATGATCGCACAGGCGTAAAAAGATGAACACCAAGACCACCCCATATTGCTAATTAGAGTTTGAAGTTTGGCGTTCATTGCCACATAAGTATAAAATATTTATAAGCTGCAAGGCTGGCGGTATAAAATCTGCGTACTGGCAGCTTCAGTGGTCTCATCTCACCACACAATAGGAGTAGCAACTCGAGAAGAATTTCCACGCGTGCCAGTATTAAAATACAAACACACTGACCAAACTGCACAAAATCAGCAAGAAACACACACATTTCCAAGAAATACCAAAACAAATTGACATTCCCAATATCAATCAGTCTGAGTATAATGCGTTTTTAGGAACATAACGTGCATTTTCGTCATTTCCAAGTTGCCATTTCTAAGTAACTATTTTTTTCCGATGTAATAAAATTACTAAACCTAATTCATCTTTCAGTAGTCTAGTGAGAAGCATTTCGTAAAATAGTTAGAAGGTGCTGTTAGGTTCGAACGCGTGGACACTCTTATCGCCTTGAGCTTAGCAAACAGAGAAAGGAAAGAGAGAGAAAAAAAGCTGAGTATACCTTGCGCAATTGTATTATCAAACACGCCTTGCTCCTGGCACTGAAACGTTCTACGAAGTGGGGAACAAGCGTCAATAACTGAGTTTACCTAACGCAGGCCACATTGTACATCAGTAACGCATCTACAATAGCGCATTCTCGTACATTCTCGCGTAATGTACAAGAAATTTATCCTGAGCAGGGCTCAAGAATACGTGGCAAAGTATGTAGCGAGCCTTGGAAGCGAGTTCAAGAAACGCAAGTACGAACGACGCAAACAGACCTGTTTTTCGTCGCGCTCGCGCGATAGATAAGCGGCGCCGCGAAGGAAGAAAGGAAATGTTATAAAAACAAAGTCATCCGACACTCCTATAGAGCCCTGAAAGATGACCTCGAAGCTTCCGAGTGAAAAATAAAAAGGGTAGGTAAAAACCAAATTTTTGGCAGCGGTGGGATTCGAACCCACGCCCCCGGAGAGACTGGTGCCTAAAACCAGCGCCTTAGACCACTCGGCCACGCTACCCACAGGAAATATTAGTGTTCTGCTCCCAACAGTTCGCTGCATTGCAGCTGCGTGTGTGACGACGTTTGCACACGTGTCGGAAACCGGTGTACGAACACATATGTTCCATTCCGAGGACGATGCCTCGCGAGCACAAATGCCGCGCCGTATATGCAGGTAAGCTTAGTAGCGCGCTGCCGCCAGTGGTCGCATTCGATACAATGAAAATTGTTATCACATTGGGAACGTGTTTGGCGAGCAGAAGGATAGTTATGCCTTTTTCGTGTCGCGTATACCCTTAAATGAACCGAATTTCTCTTAGATATAAAATAGTCAAAATAAAATAACATGCATGACAACACGTTTATATTCTTAGCACAGATCCACTGTTTCGAGGCAAGAAAGTGCCCCACCAGTAACAAATTGTCTTCTCAGTAGCAAAGACACAGTGCAGACGAGAATCGATTTTGAATAATGGTTCTACGAAATTTTCTGCCACGCATAGTAAACTATACCTGCCTTTTTTTTCTGCCAAGAAGGAATGAAGATATTAAAAACGTTGCGGTTTACAGCTATATCAGCAAGAGCTAAATATCAGGTTCATTTAGAACAAGTTGTGTTGTTTTCATTCTCAAAATAGATTGGCTCAATGCGACCAACTTTGCTTCGGCTTTCTTGAGTTTATTTTGTGTCAAAAAATGTCATTATTAAACTTATGATATTAGTCTCAAGCCCTGTGTATTAGGTTCTCTCGAAATATATTCCCATTGTTTCCTATTGCACCAAACTTGATCAAGTTCATCACGCAAAAAATTGGAAAATTGCTTCATCAATAAACTATACAGATTAACTACGTCGACGAAGGAGGACTGGTACATTTCTAGTTTCTGCCATGAAAACATCACGCAAGAGTATTTGGAATTTTTTGAACCAGGAAGTAGCATGCTTATGTTAAATTTTGGTTACTCGGAAATAAAATAGAGCATCCTAATTTATTAAACAACCCGTACTTATCGGACATCAAGTCAAGGAGGCAAGTTTTAACTGTTGTTTAAGGGGATGACAACTTGTAAATGGGGCTATCAAACATTTCCAGGATTGTGATAAGTTGAAGTAAAATCAAGTCATATATACCATCTCTCGACCAATATTACTAACGTAACTGTGACGATGCCTTTGCAGTGTAAATATGCATCTTGAAATATGCATTTGCCTCTCTTTACGCTTATTCTTGTGATGGGGCTTAGTTCACAAAGCTTTCTTTTAGGAAATGCTTTTTTGTTATTGCACAGGCACTGCGTTTCTCCAAAGATGTCGATAAAGAGGGCTGCATGATTTCTCATAAAGTGGGCTGCATTTTCATGGGCTGCATAATTTCTATGTGCCCGTGAAATGCTTACTAAGAACTTCGAATAAGCTGATACTTTGTGACGCGTTATTTTATGTGTGGTGTTTATTGAAATGAATGAACCTGCTCGCGTTACTGACCTTAATATTGTTATTATTATTAGACCATTGTAAGACATCGTGGCACCACTTAAAAGCGCCGGCTACATTATAGAAACGCGGCAAAACACACTGATAAAGGGAAAGAGGCACATTGCAACAATTAAAAGGAAAACTCTAGCAACGACAAGTTGTTTGCTGTAGCGCTTCTATTTACGAAAGGCATTCGTTGCAATTATCGGAATGACGTGGCCAAGGTTTGCACGAGGACGAGCCGGAAGTCTCAGCGGCAACCCCGTTGGCAACGCTCCAGGTACGAACGACCGCGTTCTCGTTAAGCGACCTCCGCCATACTTTTCATTCTTATTCCGGCATTTTTTCGCGGGTGCTTATCCTTTTACGCAGCATCTCTTCTATTTACTATATAAACAAGCTCTTCTCCTTAAAACCCGCCTTAGTCGTCCAAAGAAGCGCGAATGAAGTTAAAAGCGTACATGTTACAAATACAAAAATGAGTTACTGTTTATGTCAAGTACACAAAACATTTGAGTTTGACCACCTACATGTGAAGTGACTTTTCCTGTATACTTGAACTTGTGAGACAACACTTGTGTACATGCGAGCCTCTCGGACGTATCTGGGTTGTCATGTGATGTTCGACTGTGTTGTGTTTTCATATCGAGCATTATGCTGTATTGCGTTTTATGCCGCCCCGCCCCGGTGGTCAAGTGGCTAAGATACTCGGCTGCTGACCCGCAGGTCGAAGGATTGAATCCCGGCTGCGGCGGCTGCATTTCCGAAGGAGGCGGAAATGTTGTAGGCTCGTGTGCTCATATTTGGGTGCTCGTTAAAGAACCCCAGGTGGTCGAAATTTCTGGAGCCCTCCACTACGCCGTCTCTCATAATAATATGGTGGTTTTGGGATGTTAAACCCCACACATGAATCATCATTGCGTTTTATTCACTTATTGTTACTTTTTTACTACATGTTTTTACTACATGCTGAGCAAGAAGGAGTAGCCGTAGCCACCGTAATGGCACCAACCTCTTGTATTTATACATTTCAGTAACGAAAAAAAGCCTGAACATCAGTTGAGGTTAGGCTTAGGTTGATATGACGAAATCAAGTGTGATAGGTTACCATGGTACCTTTTTGAGAATTTATAAAACAAACAAATGCTCACAGTCCGCGATCCATGTTGCGCTTTGCCTCCCCACTCGGCAGTAACACTTACGATTGGAAAGAGCATAAGGAACACGAAACATTTGCTGTGACTTGAGCCTTCTTTCTTTGTATAGTTATCGCACCATTAGGAGGGTGTTTTATGTTGTTGTTGTTCTGGTTGTTGCTGTTGTTGTTGTTGCTGTTGTTGTTGTTGCTGCTGCTGTTGTTGTTGTTGTTGTTGTTGTTGTTGTTGTTGTTGTTGTTGTTGTTGTTGTCTGTGACCTTCTAGAATGAGCTCTCGTTGTTCATTACGTGTAATTCGGGCGTTCATTCAGCCTAGCTCCCTAGAGCTCACGAGAGATATAGTCGAGGAGCTCGGGCACACCGGTATGTGTATACGTATACTGCATCGATGGCCGGTATTACGCCCACGTCGGGCCTGCTTCCGGACCGCACAACCACTCTCAGCGGAGAAGCTTTTACGTAATCACGTTGCGCTGTGAGCTCAGTTTATGGCTGGCCGCTAACCATTCGATATCCACGCTATTACTCAATCTCACAGAAAATTTTCATTCAAGCCTGCAAGCTCTATGCCTCACAACTAAAATAACTTCTGCGAAGACGACGTTAAAAATTGTGGCTGCCAGCGATCGACTCTTAGTTGGAGTTGTAGGGTAGGTTAGAACCAAAACATGCAGCTCGCAATGTTGAAGGTGGTTAAGAAAAGGGGAAATAAATTTTCATTCACTTGTTTATAACACAAATCTGCCAAAACATCCACGCACATTTCTCCAAAAAAAAGAGAAAGTTGCATAGTTGAAAAAATGCAACTTAGACCAGATTTTAAATTAGCAAGCAGGACGACGACCATTTCTTTTTGGTCCTTTCTCGCGTTATACCTCATGAATGCTGCATGAAACAGAGTCCGGAAATATTCCGTAAAGCAATCAAATTGAAATGTTTTTCTGGAGAAGAAAAGATAACTACGTTTTGCAGCCATTTGATGCTCTTCCACATTGGTTAAAAGTGAACTTGGCCTGCACACCTCCCCTTCCTTGCCCCACATAAAAAAAAACATCTAAGTGAATACTTTACTACAAGCTGGACGCTTTAGCCCCACACTGTCTTGTGGGTGGCGTGTGTAATGTAATATGCGGAGTGACTTTACGCAAAAAGCTGAACTACGTAAACATATGTGGTTTTAAAGCAATCCTTTCTGTTTGGTGTCATTTTGAAAATAACCAACGACTATAGACGTTGCATGCAACTACATTCCAGATGAAACTTTTCGCAGAAGCCTATTTTCATGAGCGTATTGGAGAACACTATCCAAAACACTAAAATAACTCATGAAACTTACGGCTGACCATCGAGGAGGAGGCACAATGAGAAAATGAAAACACAGATGCCGACCAAGGATGAATTGTTTCAAAGCTGCAAAGCGTTTTGGCTTCCGTACGAAATCCACGTTCGCATAAAAGTTGATAAGCGAGGAGGAACTTTCCCGTTTAAGTAAGTGACCGAGATACATAACATAAGCTGGTGGATCATTGCTGTAATTACTGCTCGGTGGTGATAACATTTTTTTGGGGAGGGGGGGGGGGGGGCTGAAGCTCTTTATGCTGTGGGTCGTGCGTCCACGATGTATGCAGTGGTAGTAGTAGGTAGCCGCCTCCACGGCCGGACTAGAGCGGCATGCGCACACCCTTTTCAATTAGGGAGGAAGCCCCTGCACGTTATTCATACTTAAAAAGATAGTCGTTTCGGATGAAATAACTTAGAGACGAGTATTGGTGACTTAATTTCGAAAAAAAAATGGGACTTGAATGTGATGCTTACTTGAAAAAAAAAAACGCCAGGCCTGCGTGGAAGGCGCAGCACAGTCACAGTGAAAGCTAGACGAGCGGTCTTTAAGAGCCTTTTCAGAACACTGATTCGGTAACTACTGCAAGCACACTTGCTTGATACCTACTAGGACATTATTAACAAACTTTTGGGTAGTAGGCCGGCATTCACTGTGCTATTTTTCGTCATTCTTCTTAGAAGCGTGGTATACGCTATACACTTGCAAGGAATTTCGTGTCAATTGTTCATGCAGTGGCTGTCAACGATGAGGAATTATGGCTGAAGTGGGTATGCGGCATAGTTCATAGGGGAACAAGAATAAGCTTTTGTAATTGTTTGGAGCATCGTACGGCCCACTCGTTACGCTATTCGCATTGCGCGGTGACTGGTTGTTATTTCGCTGTTTTAAAACGCTTTATAAGTCGTATTAACGCGATTGCTTCCCCGACATCAAGCTTGCCTAAGGCAAGTTTGCCAACAAGTCACAAGCACCCGCGTAGCTCACTGGTAGAATACTGGGCTGGCACCCAGCAGAACCGGTCTTTGAGCCCCACTGTGTCTTTGGTGCAAGTTTTCTTTATTTTGCGTGATGTGGTTACGGACGCCGACGGCGGCAGCGGCGTACAATGGCGCGTGACCTGAGTTGGGATCTGATAACAGCTTTCACTGTAAAACTAGTACCAGAAAGACGCACTTTGAGCACTATCTGACCAGAAAGGGCTGCCAAGTTGAACTCGCTGGGCGTGGCCTCCTTCGTTTTAGCAAGGTTTAGCAAGAGTTAGACCACAGTGCCAATAACATCGTGAACTAGTATATAGCCATGAACTAGAGGCGGTGAAACGTGGGACGCAGACACGAAGCGCAGGCCGTAAGAAAGTACGTGAGTGCCACCTCTCGCTTAGTCCTTGAAGTGTCGGCTGGATGGCAGTACTTTTATATGTTGAATATATGATGAACAGATGCAAGATGGTGATACTTTTCGTGCTCACTAGATGAATTTACGGATAGATGGACGCACTGACGTACGCAGGCACTGACAGACGGACGGACGGATGAATGGACAGAGGCACAGACGGCCGGATGGACGCATGGACGGTCACACAGACGGTCGCACAGATAGACCCACGGACGAACGGAAGCAAGAAAAAAACGAACGGACGGATGCTTCGCCCCGCTCATCATCATGCACCCCGTGGTTATGCTGTAATTTTTTATTGAATGAATATAAAGAGAAGTTGGTGTCAATGCGTGGTGCCGGCTACTCCTATTCTTTTGCACAAAATTTGACATCGCATTTTTGGCAGCAAACACATACATACACTTACAGCAAACACATAGCACAACACGTACGCAATGAGTCCACTAATCCCAATACTGAAATGTATCCACACCACACAGAAATGTGCCCACACTACATAAAAAATGTGTCCAAACCACACAGAGTTTCTAAAAACACAAGTAATCACGCTAAAGTGCCCACACAAAACATGAGTGTTCAATAAATGTCAAAGGTGATCATGTCTTTTAAGCACTGAACTGTTATCACAAAGATGTTGTAGTAAAACACGAAAATATTGTTATTAAACATACCGGTTAACAATAACGCTAATACATTTTCTTTTCTTTTTTTCGTTTACTACTTTTGAGATATTTTTGATTCTTCCAGAAAGTGCGCTACTGCACGCACTGCAGTGCATTGTAGCTTTCCTTTTGGTCATAGAGCCAAGAGTTTTGCAATTTATGGAGGTCGCTCATGCAAAGAAGTTAGCTTTTGTAAATGTTTCTTTCGGGGTTCGTCATAATTCTCACTATGTAGAAAAGTGGGCTCAGTATCTTCCTGAGCTTCTCCAAACCAGGATGTAAAACTTCCAGCTTTCCTTATTTTATGCAGGAAGGCCATCGTGTAGGCCGTGCGAAGTCGAACCATATATAAATGACTGGTTATACCATTCAGCTAACCTTTATTAGAATATTAAATTCTACACCGGGATCAACGCTAAAAAACTAGGAGTTTTGCGCACCATTTTCAAACCAGGTTTCCATGAACAATTGATAGCTCAGCTTATGTATTAGACATCGTGCATCGCTCATCACTAGAGGTAGCAGTGATATATTATCCTCCTCATGCGCTGCATGTGCCATGCGATCAGATATGCCGTTTCCTCTGATTTCACAGTGGCTGCAGTTACCCACTGGAACATTATGGTGTGTTTTAAATAGTTTCCTATAGCGTAAGTCCTCTGTATTTCATATGCGAGCATGCTAGCTATGTTACCCAAGCTGATTCCTCTTAAACAATTTTATTAAGAACTCCGGCTGATTCGTGCCATGGGCATGGGCTACACCCGAATCTCACAAGCTTGCTGAATAACCCACGGCTGGTCTTGGAGGTTAGCGAGTTCTTTTTTCTCTCTCTCTCTTTCTTCTTTATTGCGTAGTCTTGGTACGAAATGATTCCCCATAATACTGTGAATGCCAGCTTCCTAAAAGCGTGGAACGGCGAGCCAGTGGTTCCACGTTTATTGTTAAAAACAGCTCGAAGTAATGCACATTGGATTCACACACGCATTGTGTCGCTATGAATTCGCAATACCGATCATCTCCTTTTTTGTGTGTGTGATCTGATTTGCCTTGGCTACGATTCATTCTAAGATAAGAAGTTGCCGTGGTTTCCGCAAGTTTGTTGACGACAGTGTTCTTTCTGACCACATGCAAGTGACATTTCAGCTGTCTTTCAAAATTTTCGCTACCAGCGATAACAATAACGATAAATATAATTGCCATCTACACAATAAATCAGCTGCGAATTTCGCAGAATGCCTCAAAGCGTGGAGCTCAGCTAGAAGTTTAAAGAACGTGTGAGAACGCAATAGATGAAAAAGAAAGGGAAACAGGTTAACTGGGTGCAGTAACCGGTTTGCTGCCTTGCACATCATTGTGAAAATATGGGTTGGAAAGAGGGCCAAGGGAAAGAGAGCCGAGAGAACGAGAGAGAAATTTAAAATTTTACCTACTCAGCTATATTGCTGAAAGCACTTGTATGTCATTAAAATAGAAATTTGTAGTGCAATGCATCAAAGGATGAATGGTTCTTGGCGAGGAACGGATATTGCCGAGGAATAAATAAAATGGCAGCATATCCACGGAGTGAATGATGGAGAGTGGGGCGAAGCATTCGTCCGTCCATTCGTTCTTGCTTCCGTCCGTCCATGCGTCCATCTGTGTGACCGTCAATTCATCCATCTGCCCGTCCATGCGTGCGTATGTTCGTGCGTCCGTCCCGGCGTTCGTCCATGCACATGCCCCAGCATCCGTTCATGCGTTCATTCATGCGTAGTGTCCATTCCGTCCGTTCGTCCATCTATTCAACACTCCAAGCACCAGCATCTCGCATCTTTTCACCATATATTCCCCATATGGAAGCACCGCCATCCAGCGGACATTCCAAGGACTAAACGAGAGGTGGCAGACGCACACTTTCTTACGGCTTGCGCTTCGCGTCTACTTCCCACCTTTAACCACCTCGAGTTTATGGTACTATATACTTGTTCACTGTATACATGGCACTGTGGCCCAACGCTCGCTAAACTTTTTAAAACCAAAGAGGTTACGCCCAGCGAGTATAACGTAGCAACCTTTTCCTGTCAGATAGTGCTCAATGTACATGCCAATGGCTGTAATGGGAAATGAGAGACAGGAGAATTCGGCTTTTACTTTCTTACGGCTTGCGCTTCGTATGTACTTCCCACCGTTAACACCTCGAGTTCATTGTATATACTAGTTCACTGTATTCATGGCACTGCGGCTCAACGCTCGCTAAACCTTTCTAAAACTAAGGAGGTTACACCCAGCGAGTATAACGTAGCGACCCTTTTTTGTCAGATAGGGCTCAATGTACATGCCAATGGCTGCTAATGGGGAATGAGAGACAGGAGCATTCGGCTTTTAGTTAACGCGCACGCCGCAAACTTTTCATTGTTCAACATGGCACAGGAGAAATCTTCCACCGGCACCACCTTGCCGGTCCAAATGTAACACTTGTTACACACTACGACTACGACTACGGCTACGAGGGACGAACGGGTGCCGCTTTAAGGAGCTTCGCCCATAAAACGCAGCTCAAAACTTTCATAGTCGATGATTACGACGAAGTGTATTGATGTCTCCACTAACTGCAATGCGAAAAAGCACAGCATTGCTTTCACTAGGACATCTTAGTTCAGTTTTCTTTGAAGCAACGACATTATAAGTGAACAATGATGCATTGGTAACGGACATACAAAAGCTAAAAAAACAAACAAAGATAAGCAAGCCTGCAAGAAATTCATACTAGTGCGCAAAGTCGAATGTGATTCCAATTTGTGTAGTTTTTCTCAGAACCCTCATATCTGTTCAAAACAAATGTACGAATGATGTTGTAGGAGGTCATTGATAACTCGAGGCCCCCACTCGTACAATCGCTACACGTATGTTTCGGAAAGAAGACGTCCGATAAGCGATACTCAGGTTTGCCTATATTCCCTAATCTCTCAACTGGTGCATCGCACTTTCTTTATTATGTTACGATGAATACATTTTCAGGAATATTAAGTGCTTTCACGTCACTTCAGTCTTTTTTATGCTTCTTTTCACTTACCGAATGTACAGGTTCATCGTGATAAATAATGAAAAACACACAGTCGCGCAGCGATAGAGTGACCCGCATACAGCGTATGTTGCGCATGAGTTTAAACGTTCTACAAATCATTCATGAACCGCGCGATACCTCCCGTTGGGGATTCTAATTCGGGACGCCTAGTTTCTTACAGTGACTGCAATTTACGTTTTTTTTTGTAATGTTTCACATGATTTGAGTATAGTGTGACACGTGGAAAGTCAATGTGTTATTTGTGTAGTTCAAAAAATGAAATATATAAACGAGACAGCGCCGATGACTGGCTTCAAAACGCACTTCTAGTAGAGCCTGCAATATGCCTTCAAACACATCGCATCTGAAGGTCACCTTCTCACAGGTAGACGTTCCCACCGATCTCTCATTGGACCATTGAAAGCGTGCCTGAATATGCCACAACAGTTTAACTGAAGACGATGCATAGTAAACCAAGCAGTTTGTTTTCTGCGTAACGCGATGTTTTCTCAGTTCCAATATTTAATAATATTTATTAATTATTTCCACCGGATACAGTGATAGCAAGTATTTCATCAGAAGGTGCACAATGAATGCAACGGAAGTCAGAATAAACGTTTATCCTATGAAGGTTGGCTTATTGATAAGTTTTTCAGAATGTGGTTTCTCTTTTTTTTCTTATCGACGTCTTTTGATGTGAATTTGATACAGCGAAGTCAAGATGTTTCAATAATAGGTCACATAACTGAGCTGCTTTTCTTACTATTCAATTTGCCATTGAATTATTTTACTTTTTCAAATTAATTTGACATTTTCACAAAACCTTTCTAGAGTCTTTTTTTATATTTATGCCTTTCAGGCACAATTCATGATGAGATGTGTAAAGTTATAAAATATATACAGCTTTATTCCAAGATACTCTATGCCCAACTGCAAAAACGAGAAAATTCTTGTATGTTCAGTAGGGCAGTTTTCCGCGATTAATCATAATGAAACTATGATTTAAAAAGTAGTCAATAATAGCTCAGTCATTTTCTGGTTTTGCATACCACTAATCATATCTCATACATGAAATATATGGGCAATTTGTTACGGTCATAATAATTCTGAAAAAAAAACTGAAATTGTAGGTGTAACATGGGTCCCGGAATGTAGCAAGTCAAACAACTGGTGGTCAAAAAATAATCATTCAGTGGCTACAGGAACGTGATTGGATTGCGGCTGCATTGGCCTCCATCCTAAAGAATTCTTAGTGGAGCACCTATGGCGGGGCTCTAATTGGCAGGCAACGCTACCAACGTCCGTTGAACCAGGGCCTGTTTGGGTCTTGAGGTCCTCACAGCCAAGCAGGCCACCTCCCAATCCTCTCTCGAGGGATTGGAAGCAGATAGATGAGTACTGGTTGCACATAACTCATCTATCTAGCCCTATCTTCCGACTATGTGGAAGGGGCCAGCCATCTATCCGCAAGAATGGCACGTACAATCAAATGATAGATTGCAATGCTTTAGCGCCACTGGTACATTGCTTAGTACATTGTTGGTGAAAAGTTTCAAATGGGGACGCTTGTCAGGGCCATGGATGCCATTATGAGGGTGCCGATAGTAATGCTATGCAAGATGGCCCGGGCTTCTTGGGCAGACGAGCTCACTCCGAGCTCGCTGGCCATGGCATGAAGATAGGGCGAAGCGCACGATAGCAGAGTTAATGAAAATGGCTACAAGAACGCGTGTGGCATTAGAAAAATATGTGAGACATTTGAGGCGGTTGTTGAAGAAACACCACGCTTTGATTGATATGTGGGATTTAACGTCCCAAAACCACCATATGATAATGAGAGACTTCGTAGTGGAGGGCTCCAGAAATTTTGACCACCTGGGGTTCTATAACGTGCACCCAAATGTGAGCACACGGGCCTACAACATTTCCGCTTCCATGAAGAAACACCACGCACGCGAACAAGTTAGCGCCACCATTCAGTCAACATTTTCACAGTGCAGTGACGTCAGCTTGATTGTCGCACTATCTTTTTGCCAAATCAACACGCGCCTCCAACAGGCATGTTCGTGGGCGTTTGACCTGTTTCAGACATGTTTTTTTGTTCCGCCTGCAGCATGCGATTTCCGACTCTCGAAGGCAGCAAGGGTTCACACGCAGCACTGTAGTTCTGCTCATATCGCTTCTATCAAATATTGCAGGTAACTATAAGAACACGTGGTCACAAGGGGCACTTAATCACGGCGGCAACGCATGTGATTGGATACGCCGTGGGCACGTTGAAATTGAATGTGAGACATCGTAGCAGCGTGGTGATATGACTTTCACTTCTGCGTGTGTGTGCACACTATGCGCGATAAAGCTGATAAATTCATCGTGCCGCTCGACGTGAGTACTGCTTCACTGCACGAGAAAACGTGGTGGGTGTACCTGGTATTCGCCGCTGCATCTGTCAATTTAAGTGATTTATTGATTAATATGTGGGTTTTAACGTCGCAAAACCACCGTATGATTATTAGAGACGCCATAGTATAGAACTCAGGAAATTTTTACCACCTGGGGTACTATAACGTACGCCCAAATCTTACCACACGGGCCTACAGTATTTCCGCCTCCATTGGAAATGCAGCCGCCGCAGCCGGCATTCAATCCCGCGACCTGCGTGTCAGCAGCCAAGTACCTTAGTCACTAGACTAGATGATGCCGGTGTGACTGTCAAGTGTTCGATGCGGTGAACGCTACACGGCAGCTTCTTTGTATATGAAATAATTTAGTGAGCTTACATTACTTCTGCAAGGCTGCAGCCATAGATGAGCTTGTGATAACCTAGCTTTTGGCAGGTTTTTAAGTTGGTCGTTTGCTCATGTGCGTGTTTGGCTCCGAAGTAAAGACCGCATCAGCTCTGTCTTCATTTTGATTGTACTAATTGAATGAGGATTAACGATCATTACACTGAGCTGTTTTGTCTTCATTAATAAGGTTTCAATTAAAAGGCAAATGTCTCGGGTGCAATTTGAAAGCCCATGATAAGTATGGTGCTATTAAACGCAATTCTGATTAGCAGGGTACTAATTAACATCAGATTAGTAAGGACTGATTCGCATAGTGTTTCTTGGCACACTGATTATGATCGTCAAGTTATTTAGTATAATTTAGTTATCTCATCAACTAGCATGCTTTAATTAACCAAGGCCTAGCCTTACATGGCTTTGTTAGCAGTCTTCTTAAAATGTGGCGTAATTACCTGGGCCTTTAGCATGACTTGGCGTAATTAGCTTGGTCGTCACATGTCCTGGCCTAACTCGCCAAGTATAGCATCCCTCCGAATAACTAATTAGCCGGCCACAAGTGCTCAGGTTTTAGCGGGTGATGAAAACAAAGAAGACGCGCACCGCCCAAGCAGTGAGCTAGAATGTACAGGCTGACTATGATTATTAACACGTGGCCTCGGGTTTAGCTGCGGTCGCGATGTTGTAAGACGTTCGGCTGGTGCTAATCTCAGAGGCCATCGGGCTGGTTATTTTAAAACAGAATTAGTACAACCATTAAAAGCTTTAAATAAATTTAAACACCACGTACCTCTAAAAATTATCATTACGAAGAGCTTCTGACACATTTATTGCATGGGTGCTATTCGGCACTTGGTGGAACGATACACAAATAAAAGAAGATGCCCCCGGTTTGTGAACAGCGCCCAAATTAGTAGACCGTACTTGACACTATGATTGGTTCTGTCATAACCAATGGAACACAGTGTGTCCATCCTTCCGTGCGTCTGGATGGACGGATGGACAGAAGCGCGGATGGATGGACAGATTGACGGACGCATGGACGGACGGAAGCAAAAACGCATGGATGGGCGAAAGCATGGATGGACAGATGGATGGACGGACGCTTAGCCCCACTCGTCATCATTCACTCCGTGGTGGATATGCTGTGATTTCTTGACGCACGACGTCAGTGAGATTGGCCTGAGGTTCTGGATGCTTGGCGCCTTACGCGGCTTGGGTATCAGTACGGTGCAGTTGGCCGCGCCGCTTTCCGGCTCTTAGGAATGAGACCACTCCACCAGATTTCGTTGATTTTGTCCTAAAGAAATAAATTTGATGGAGTCATCGTCGAGCTGCTTGAGCATTTTGTTGGTTATGCCGTCTGGTCCAAGGGTATATCTCCCGTCGAGGGATGCGAGAAAATGTTCAACCTCAGTCATGGTGAAGTCCTCGTCCATCGATGGCCCGTCGCGCCGGTCCTAACATGGAAACTGAAAAGAAAGTGGGTCGGCCGTGGCGGTCAAGTACTTGTTTATCAGCTGTTCTGTTATCGCCTCATCTGGAGTCGAGTTGGTGGGTCTTTCACCAACGATCTATGCTGACTAGATTTAGTGCTGCCATCATGCAGTAGGTGCTTGAGGAGTCTCCAGCTTTTACCGGTTCTGAGCTGACCCTCCATAGAGTCACAAAGCTCATATCATTGCTGCTTTCACAGGCCCTTGCCATGAGCCTCTACTGTTTTGGTTATGTCAAATATTTTCTTGTATAGTTTTCTATCCACCTTCAGATCGGTTGTGATCTCTATTGAGTCGCCCTTCTGTCACAAAAAGACTCAAAGAGTGAAGTTCACAGCATACGTAACAGCAGTTTGGGTCAGTAGAAGAGCACCGGGTAACTAAATGCCTTCATCGGGACGTATTAACAAGAAACTACGGTGTGTTTATAAAACGTGGTTGATGATCAAAAACACTATATGATTAGAAAGACTTGTTAACGATTCAGAGTACTAAGTATTCTACTATGGGATAGCATAAAGCCGTCCCGGGTACACTACTATCCCTATGTGCGTCTCTACATACGATATAGACTTAAAGATACGGTTATTGGCCTATCATACTTGACTGCTATGAGCAACTACGTAGAGGACCTTACACCTATATCTGCAAATAATGACTCCAACGCATGTGCATATCGCAATGGAGAAGGTATCGCGCGAGCTCAAAGGGTCATTTAGAAATCATTCCAACATCAGATTCAGTGTTTTATGCAGCCTTGTGACAATTATGCTGCTGTGGAGCTTGCCTTCATTTTTTAACGTTGCGATTTCGTAAGCAATCCAAACAGGACCATAGCCAGGATTTTTTTTTTTTTTTGGGGGGGGGGGGAATTTTACATGCAGAAACCTTTGGCTATTTGACAAAATAATTCCTACTTTATTATTTATTGTCAGTGAAATAGTCTCACCCCTCTAACAAAATTTAAGGAGCCAGGGTTCTAAACTCCTTCTCCAACCCACAACGAAATTCACGGTAACATCGAGGTATTTCACATAGTCGCCCGGTTTTTGTCACTTCATCAGGCACACTACAAGCTTCGCATATCTCGGCTGGGCGCAATTGAAAACTCATAAGGAACCGTGTGTTTTCAACAACATCAAAAGGAAAGCATTACTGAGATGTACAATGACGGAACACTTTCATTTTCATTTGTAACAGTGTACACAATGCGGTGGTGCATGTGCACAGCTCATCAGCAGAAACACTCATGTGTTTGAAGTGTACAACGTTCACGCCAGCAACGAAGGGCAGAACGCTCTTCATCCACACTTTGGGAAGAGCTTGTGAAGCTGTGGAACCTTGGCTTCGGCGTCTTCGCTGCGTAATGCACTGTATCTTTTCTGGACGTGCTCTGACCAACTATTCGAGGCTCGCACATGCTTCGTCGTTACCGTGAAAACACAGTGGCGCATACCCATATCGTACATCCATATAGCTGCTACCGAGGAGGGAAGAGGAGGAATAATCTTTATTATAAGAAACTAGCAGGTTTAGGTGGGTGGGCCTAGGCCTCCCATGAGAGGTCGTCAAGGGCTCGCCTCGACGCCGCCTCACGGGCTTGCTGGGTCGCGCATGTTTGATCGTCAAGAGCGGGGCTCCGCAGAGCCTAATGGAGCTTCGACGAAAGGGTCGTGGTGTTAGTATGTCTGTAGTGTGCCGTGCACACCCACAGCATTTGTGGAAGCGTAGCCGGGTGAGTGCCACAGCACTAGCAGTGGGAAGTCGTGTACACGTCCGGGAATATGAGGTGAAGGCGGGCAGGTGAGGAATACGTGTTTGTTTAAAGTGGACGTAAAGTGGTGGCCTGTGCCCGGTTGAGCTGTGGGTGAGGTGGGGGAAAAGCTCGGCGTCTGAGGAAAAAGTTGAGGTTGAAAAAAACCTCAGCGTCTGAGGAAAAAGTTGAGGTTTAAAAACATTTTTTAACCTCCTTGTCTGCTAACAACACCTACCAGAATAATAGTAGTACTAGAATGACCATCAGACAAACCTTAAAGCTGAAAGGGTCAAACCTTAGAACTACGGGAATAAGAACGACTGGTATTGCAACGTGGCTATCTGTTATTGGTTCCGAATAAGATCACTGTCCAAAATGATTGGCTCCATCGGAACAAATGGATGCCACCTACTTTGGGTGTGTTCTGGGCACAAGCTGTGCACGAAAATGTACTTCGAAATGTGCTCTTGAGAGGTATTCACTTATGGAATAGCCCGTCCTGTAAGTAACTTTAGCTGTGTTTGCGAACTAAGACTGCGCCTGCAGTCTCGTCTGGCTGCATGTGCATGCCTAATATTATTACGGTCAAGTGCTTTAATGCGCATCTATTTTAATGCAATGCAATTATTTAGGCACTCTTACAAATAAACACTTTCGAGTATCCTACCGATAACAAATACCACTTCATTATACAAATTCATTGGTAGTGAACTGGACTTTGAATCTCTGTCACTGTTCGCGTTTTTAAAAGAGGTCTGCAGTTTTCTCGTCGTTTACCGATGAAAATAATTCGCGCGACCTCTCAGGAGAGATTGCTGCTGTGGTAGCTACATTAGATAAATATACCTGCCAACCTTGGAGAATGAAAAGTTGGGAGACCCCTGTGGGAAGGAGGAGGGAGGGGGCGTATCGGAAATACTGCGATTGAGACATTTGCGATCTGCTCTCGTTGCTTCTATCCATGCACTGCGATTGTGAAAGCACTACATTTCAGAGCCTACGTTTTCGGCGCCGGCAGCCGTTACGCCAACGACGGCAGTTGTTCTCGTACGTCCGCCCCTGTATACTGCTTCACGTTCCCACACTTCGAAAATATTCTCCGAAACAACAATCCTGCGCAATCGCGAATGCTTAGCGGCTAGATACCGCAAGGAATCACATGAATATGCCTTCTGCGTGGATCACACTGTTTTTGCAGCTCTTTTGGCAGGAACTCCCGATGTTGCTCTGCCCTTCCGCAGACTGAACGTATTGTTCCCATGCTCTCGTGAATCGATGCCCACCTTTATCTCGGTCTTGCCGCCGTGTGAAACACTCACATTACATGTGCACATAGTGTACGAAATCCGCACTTGCCAGCTTTCGGCGAAGTCACAACGGACGGAATCTCAGCCATGTACGAGTCCAGAAACGCTTTCAAGCACTTCTTTGCTTTTGACACCACGAACGACCTTCTATTGAACTCGGGGAAACAAGCAACCTCCACAACCACATAAGAAACTTAACTGACGCCTGTATATACTATGCAAGCGGCGGGTACGCTTATAACGTGTGAAATGTGGGGCCAAGACAGATGCTAAATTTGTGGTACTTTTGCCCTCGTCTTTGCCCATGATGCTGGTGCTATGGTGCCTAGAATTTACTTAGCGGTATACTCTATAGTATGGTACAATCAAATAGTAATTTAGTGGCGTGTTTTCTTACGCACCGCCACTGTCACAGCAGGAAAGGCTGATGTACGCGGTTAATTTAAAAAACAAAGCTGTGGTGGATAATTTTCGGGAGATTCGAGATAACATTCGTACAATCGAGATATTAGGGCAAAATTTGAAAATCTCCCGGACAATTCGGGAAAGTTAGCAGGTATTAAAAAACACCTGTATACACCTCGGGGCAGGGGCCGTTTATTAGGCATTCATGTTCGCCGCATATCAGCATAACTTGATCATCATGACCACTTACCATTCTCACTCACCACTCCTTCCACGTCACTCTCGTGATTTTAATATTTGTATGCTTTATGCAGCTTTAATGCGCAGAACTTTAACGCCATTCTACAGCCACTTAGCATAATCATTCTTAACATCTATTGTCCCGTGACTGGGCGTTTTTCGGTGCAATAAATGATTCTTGCTTCATGAAACAGCATACATCAAGATTATAAGCTCTATGGCAATTATACAACAAAATAAAACAATAAGCCATGACTTACATCGCACACACCATGCATTCGTTTGTATTTGTATCTCCAGGCTCCACCGTATTCGCAAGCAGGTTACCGGGACGGAAAACTTTACGTCGATGGCGTCTTCGGCCTCGTCTTGGAAGCCCTGGCTGACTTCGTTCCATTCAGGTAAGTCAGCCCGGTTGTTTGTCCTGTATTTCGCTTATAAAGAATTTCGGTTTGGTATTGTCCATCGAGGTTGTGCGATGGTTTCGGTGCTAAGCTGCATACTCGAAGGCCGCACATTAAATCGTGTCTGTGGCAGTATCGTCTAGATTGATAAAATGTGTTCGAGGACTGTGTACAATACGTGGTGTAAGTCCGCGTTACAAGAAGAGTTCATGATGAAATTTCCACCTACCCCCGGCGATGGCGTGTCGCATGGTCATATGGCGTTTTCGGCACGTAAAAACTCAGTTGTGGTTCAATAAAACTTGTTTAACTTCAATACAAGAGACATTATTTTGGAAGGCAAAGTGATACACTATGGTCATGATTACTGACTCCCTTTCGGGATGCACAGTTCTAACAGCTTCACATAACTCACAAAGCGTAAAAAAGTTCCGCACGTTAGTTCCACATCAGCGAAAGCGCCTAAAATGATTGGGGGTGCCTGGTCAGTCCGGTTTAAAGTCAAATGAAATAGCCAAATCCTTAGCGCGAGCTTCGCTTGATGGCCCAATAATCAAGGGACTTCCAGAAATAGAACTCATAACAGCGATCACAAATAGAAGTCGAACCATTTGCACTGATAAGGTGGAAGCAATAACAACGTGGCCATAATATCAGCACCTGGAATTTCCATGAAAGTCTGCGTGGCTCAGCAAGCAAAAGTTACAATCATAAAATTTTGATGTTCTGTGCCAAATCTAAACTTTTTATTTACACGAGGCTGGTCTGGCGATATCTATCCTCTGCCAATTATGCGGGGAAATAGAAAACAATGAACATTATTTCATCACATGTAATAAATACACATATATTGAAAGAATTAATACTTTCTGTTGCTGCGCTTTCAAATATAGGACTAAACTGCACAAGTTCTCCTCCTTCCTCCTTCTCTTGGTGTGCTCCTGTAAACACATGATATGTGCAATTTGGTGTGTGCAATCAGCCGGACATGTCGAACCACCTCGTAACGCTTGGTTCAACACTAAAAAAATAAAAAAAGATCAATTTACGATCTGAGGGAAGCAAGGCGGCTCCAGAAAAAGATTCAACGACGCATTTACAAACTGGAGAGCGACCGCTGGAAAGCACTCTGCGAATCTCTAGATCCTCATAAACCGCTGTCATATATCTGGAGAACAGTTCGTGGTCTTCGCTCCTTTTCACAACAACGGCACCCTTTTAAAGCTTTGGCACTCCATCATGGAAAAACAGAACTCGAGGTGGCTGAAGAATTTTGCACGAGAGTTGCCGGGAATATTATGAACGAGAGAAGCGACGCCGTGATCGTTCCTGAGACGCGATTACCAGAAATGGACATTCCGTTCACCATGGAAGAACTGGAAGGTGCGTTAGTCGCTTCTAAGCGCATGTCATCGCCAGGTCCTGATGGTATTACTTATAGTGCGTTGGGACACCTTGGACAAAAAGCCAGAAAAGAACTTTCAACATGCTTCAACAACTCCTGGCTCAGCGGCAGTGTTCCCCGAGAATGGAAAATAAGTCGAATAATACCACTTTTGAAATCGGGAAAATTACCACTGGACTTGACAGCGTATCGCCCTATTACCCTCGCAAGCTGCCTCGGAAAAGTGATGGAAAGAATGGTTCTATTTCGTCTCGAGTGGTACTTGGAACGATACACCAAATACCCTTCTTGCATGGCAGGCTTTCGTCGGGGCCGCTCCTCCATTGACTGTGTTCTTGACTTATCGACATTTGTTCAACAAGAAAAAAGTCGCAAGCGCATATCAGTGGCACTCTTTCTTGACGTGAAGGGTGCATATGATAATGTAGCTCACGATGCCATCCTCACTTCTCTCGGAGCAATGGGCATTGGTGGACGAATGTTTCAATGGATGAAAGATTATATAACTGGCAGGGGTTTCTTTGTACAAACATATGAGGGTACAACTGCCCAACATTACACCTACTGCGGAGTACCTCCGGGAGGTGTTTTAAGCCCCACATTGTTCAATGTGGCTCTTATTGGTCTGGTGAAGGTTCTGCCAAAGTCGGTGTGCCTATCCATATACGCCGATGATATTTGCCTCTGGAGTGCTGCTGTTACTCGCTCTCAGGTGCGTGCACGAATACAGCGGGCAGCAACCCTCACAACAGCCTACCTTCAGAAACAAGGCCTAACTATATCAACTGTGAAGTGCGCGTTGATGGCGTTCACACGCAAACCAATGGCGCCATACCCTGTTTACATCAATGGACAGAGTGTCAAATATGCACGGACGCATCGTTTCCTGGGCATAATAATCGACAGAAGTGTTTCGTGGAGCCCACATTGTGCGTACTTGAAGAAGAGACTGCTATCTATTGTGCATATCATGAAATTCTTGTGCGGTAAAGCATGGGAAACTTCTGTGGCCTCCATGCTACAGCTGTACAGGGCCCTATTTCTGGGTCTATTGCGCTACAGCTTGCCGGTACTGACTAACACTAGCAAATCGAATACTCATTCATTGGAGAGTTTGCAGGGTCAGGCACTGCGTATCTGCCTAGGATTGCCCCGATGCGCTTCTACTTATGCCACAATCATGCTTGCCAAAGACCATCCGGTCAGGACATATATAGTTGTGGATTGCCTCAGAGCGCACATTCGACATGCTAGCCGTGTCCCCGACCACCACTTGGCCCTTCTACCTTCCGGAAGGCCACGTGCTACGTTTTCAGACCTCATAGCCAAGCACCTAAACAGCATTCCATCAGGATATACGCCAGCTGCAAGAACGGCATGTCCTTTGTGGTGCCTCGACCAGCCGCAAGTACGTCTAGAAATTCCGGGAATCAAAAAGAAAAGCAGTCACTTCAGAGTAGCATTGAAGCAGGCAACACTGCTATTATTACATGAGTTGTACTTTGACCGAACGCAGATATACACTGATGGGTCTGTCTCATCCAGCAGCTCATCAGGTGCCGCTGTAATTCCGGCTGCAGAAATGACAATCAAGTTTAAGTTGTCGCATGACTACATCTACGGCATCAGAGCTTGCTGCTATAAGGGCTGCTTTACAATATCTCGTTCAAGAACGTCCAGGAAAATGGGTCATATTCTGTGATTCGAAGGCAGCGCTTCAGAGTTTGCAGTCTGCCATGCGTAGGAGGAGTCATGACCAACTGGTACAAGAAATAAGACATTGCCATCATGAAGCTCTAGCACGAGGGCATGATATTATATATTAATGGCTGCCTGGACATATCGGTATTACCGGAAATCAATTAGCCGATGATGCAGCCCACTCAGCCCATGAAGAAACCCGTGTAGTCCCGATTCCTCTATCAAGGAATGATGCAGCGAGACAACTTTACCTGCTGGCTCGAGATCTCACACGCACGTTCTGGTCGTCTACCAGCTTCCGAAGGTGTCAATTTCATGAACTGGATCCTTCGCTCAAGCTAAAGCTACCATCACAACTTTCCCACTCCGATGCGACACTGTTATGCCGCCTTTAGTTGGGTGTTGCATTTACAAAGGTGTACTCCTTTCGCATTGGTATGGCAGACACTCCTACATGCGACTACTGCGGAGCTGAAGAGACCATCGAACACGTCCTGTGCAGCTGCGCTTGCTACGACACACAGCGATGCCAGCTCCGGATGGTTTTCAATCGACTTGACCCCGGACCATTTTGTGTGCAGAAGATACTAGGACCTTGGGCATCTGCCTCAGTTGCGCAGAAAGCAACTAAAGCACTGCTACTTTACGTTAATTTAACAAACCTGAGCGACCGCCTGTAGACTGTGTGTGCTCCCCGAGTGTGCTCGTGATTGTGTGTACCTTCTCATCTTTCTGCAACCTCTTTTCTCCCCTTTATCCCTTCCCCAGTGCAGGGTAGCAAACTGGATGTACGTCTGGTTAACCTCCCTGCCTTTCCTTGCATCTTTATCTCTCTCTCTAAAAAAATCTGCCATAGGCTGCTACCACGTACTTAACTGGTTCGAATCACACTGATTTCCAGAGTGCATGAGATCGGCCAGGTGTTTTGTAGCGTAAGCTGCACTGGCTGAGGTTGAGCCATTCCGCGTGGCTTACGATGAGCCGTTCTGTGCAAGCGTGGAAAACAGTGACTTCGTGCGGCACACAGCTGGCGCACACAAGTGAAGGCCTAAGAGCTCATGAAATGACGTGTCTGTCCGTTTTTGGTTCGCCCGCCTGTCTATCCGTTCATCCGTGGTCCATCTCTTTCTCTGTCCGTGGTTCTTCCACCCGTCCATCTGTCCATTCATAAGTGGTTCGTCCATCCTTCCATCCGCAGCTCGTCAATCCATCCGTCCATGGTTTGTTCTTCAGGCCGCAGCCCACGCTACGTATACGCATGCATAGCCGAGCGAAGCTGCTGCTTACTTTTATTTCCGCGTCATAGCTATATCATTTCCACCGTGTTGTTGTCATGCATGAACCTAGTACGCAGTCTCGACGTAATAACTGCATTCATATTTAATCCGAAATACATGGTGTAGACACGATAACCACTGGTGATAAGGGCAACTAACTGGATTCCCAGAGAATGTAAGCGGCTTAGGGGGAAACAGATGTTCAGGTGGGCAGATGAGATGAAGATGTATGCGGGTATAAATTGGCAGCAGCAAGCACAGGACCAAGTTAACTGGCGGAACATGGGAGAGGTCTTTGTCCTGCAGTGGACGTGGTCAGGCTGATGATGATGATGACATGGCGGAAAAGAGTTGCTCAGCAAGCAATAATAATTGTGTCTGTTGTAGCAAATTTGTTAAACAATTTGAACATTTACACGATGTCACATATGAGAGCCTATAATCATGGTTTTACTCGTGCACTGGCATCTCCTGCAATGACTAATACATATACTTCGAGCTTAATCTCTACTTCAGCAGCACCTAAATCTAGACACACGGATCTCTAGCACAATACATCCATTGAAATGCGGCCGTCGAGGCTGGGTTTTGATCCTGCGATCTTCAAGCACATTGACCATTAGACCACCAGGGTGTTAAGCATGAGACTAGATTAAACCCGTATTAAAACTTTACTTGGGCAATTAGAATACAACTCTTTATTTGCAGAAGTTTCCTACATCAGAATTCTTACCAAGAGAAATTTTCAGCCAATCATGGTAAAGGACATTAGTTTGACAAAGCCGGGCCATCAACGACGAGGACCATTTGCGAGATGAAGGCTTCGTCAATTCAGTCCCTTCGTTCTGTCCCGCATTCTTGCACGGGCCATTGCAATGGTTTACAGAACGTCCATTTTCTATCGCCATTCCTTCGAACTGCAGCTACGACATCGTGTACGACCAGCGACTGTCTTTTGGAGTGCGCCTGCTCAATGGCACTTACACGGGCATCATCGGGCTCATCCAAAGCGGGGTAAGTAAACGTGGAATACACAAGAATATGGCATGCAGTACAGCTGTTATTGAGCTGATGAAAAAGCACGCTCAGTACCATGTGTCTGCTGCGTCACCACTACCAGAATATAGTAGTAGCAGTAGTAGTAGTAGTAGTAGTAGTAGTAGTAGTAGTAGTAGTAGTAGTAGTAGTAGTAGTAGTATTGTAGTATTTTGTGCTTTACATACTAGAACCACAATCTGATTATGAGGAGCGCCGTATTCGAGTGATGCGAAAATTCAGACCACCTAAGGTTTTTTAACGTGCACTTTTGTCTACGCGCACGGAACTCTGGCATTTCCGCCGCCATCGAAAATGTCACAGCCTCGATTCGATACCGCGCTTTGTGGGTGAGCAGTCGAGCGCGACAACCTCTAGACCACCGTGGAAAGTATACATTATTTGTCAAGGCTAAAGCAGCGGCTCTTGTATTATTATTGTGCCAACTACAATACGACGAAAAAGGACAGCGAAAGAAGTAGCACTGTGGCGACTTCAACTAGGGCTACGAATTGAAGCAATATTTCTTAGCGCAAAGTGGTTTATCTTGGGAGGGATAGAGAGCTTTCAAGTCATTGTATCGTGTAAATTTAATGCTCATTTCTCTGTCTCTGAGATGTTGCATATCATACGGTATGAAGAACTTTATTGAAGGATCCGGAGAAGTGGCATCCCTTAACTGAACACCTCGAGCCGCTCCCACGTGGGGACAGTTAAACCTATAGCCTAACCGGCGCATTGCAGGCTTTCTGAACAGCCCAAAGTTGATGATAATATACCAAGCTATTGAGGGCCGAGCTCCATTTCTGCTCTGCGAGGTACTTATCTCCACGTAACAAGGGCACTGCCAAGGCATGGGCTCTAAATCATACGTTCTCCCACCGTGAGTACGTTGCGAGCTGCAGTAGCTCGGAAATAGACAGTGCTTGAAACCGAGATTCGGATAAGGAACAGTTTGTAGCATCCTAAAGGTCATGCCTGTGGTCTCGTGAGAATTTTGTGTGGCCGAGGAAATACTCTTCTTTCCAGATCGAAACGCTTTGTGAATTTATTAAATGTGAATAAAGTGTCACTGAACTTTCGAACTCTGCATTGTGATAAGACTTCTCCTCCCGCGCGAAGAGTTAGTGGGCGCGCATCGGAGTGGGCGATGCCGTCGAGTTTGATGAGCGAGTTCAAATTTCGAGCTGGCTAGGCCGGCAACCAAGTGTGCATAGTTATGCTCCTCTTGCTAACATCATGTGCCTCTTAGGAGCCCACTGCAAACAGCCTGACGGCGGATCCAGAATCTGAGCAGATTTGCGTGCTCTTGTCATTCAAGAGTGCCAAAGCAATAGCAACTTGCTTCATTTTAAAAGAGGTTGGTCCTGTCAGAGAGGCCGACGAGATTATTTGAACTCTGTTATCTATTGTGACCATGGCATAGTGACATGAATGTCCATACTGTGCCACATCTACGAAGCAAACCAATTAAAGATCATACTTGATCTTCATCATGCTGCAGCATCGCTTGATGTACGCCTTCTCATATTGTGCTGCGGGTGGAAATTTGTGAGGAATTGGCGCAACAAAAATATTTTAACTTTGCGATGATTCAGTGGCGTCTCTCCTTAGCCAGCGCTGGATTAGAGTCTAGAATGGCAAATATTTTACAGTGAAAGCTGTAATGAGATCACTTTTTGGGTCACGCATCGTTGTTGTTCTCCACCACCGCTGCCGCCGCCGGTGTTCGTAACCACATCGCGCGAAAATAGAAAAAAAAACTTTGCATCAATGACCCAGTGGCGCTTAAACCCGGGTGCGCTGGGTGCCAGCTTAATATTTTACCACTGAGTTGTGCCGGTGCTTGTAACTTGTTGTAAACTTGCCTTAGGCAGGCATGATCTAGCACCAATGGCACATTCGGGCTCGATCCCGGGTCCACTGGGTGCCAGCCCAGTATTCTACTATTGAGCTACAGTGTTTTTTACGGTATTTAATAAAGTATTTGCGTCATAAAAACAAAATCAAGCAAACGAAAGTACGATCAAATGGCGACAATAAGCGCCCAAGCGTTACTCATAAACACTCAATGGCTAACACAGCATGAGTTCTTCACATCGAGAGTTCCTCACATCGTGTTATGCAAACAAGAAAGAGGTGAGGTCAAACAACTTTTTAAAATTGTAGTACCAGTCCGGTCTAAAGTCTAGCTCGTAGTAAATGTTATTGAGCTGGATTGCCATTTGAAAAAAAGTGAGTGCTTGAAAAGGTGGTGGGCCCTGCATTGCGGTCTTGCACTCGTGTCTTCCACAAGCTATGCATACCCATGGGGAAAAACATATCATATGGCACTTCATCAAGCGCTGCTGGTAGAAGATAACGTATTGTGTAAGAATTAATGACGCAACGTTTTTTTAGTGCTCGCTGAAGGACACCCCGAAACAGTGTGGCATCTCAGCAGCTAACAAAGCAATGTTCAATCGTTCTTGACGCATCACACAGACGGCAGTTAACAAACGAAATAAAAATACCCTTTCTTCTTCCGAAACATTGGTGGTAAACACTGAGCTACACCGGTGCTCATGCATTATTGTCAAACTTGCCTTACCACCGTATTCTGGAACGTCCATTCACTCAGCGCTTCACCTTCGCTTGAGAAAGCTGATGGGAGCGCCTACTTTAGGCACGGCCTGTCACTGCATATTTGTCATAATCTGCAGCAATTCTTGAGTAGCACAGTGTCATTTTCAGCCGAGCAGTGGCGCAGTGTTCAACTCTGTCAAGTGAAGGGTGAAAGTCGAGTCGAGGAACGTTTGTGAATACGGGGTTTAGGCAGGCTTGATGTTTGGAAAGCAATCGCATTATTACAACTTATAGAGCCTTTTATAACAGGGAAAGAACAACTAGTCATCGCACAATGCGAACAGCGTAACGAGTGGGCCGTGCAATGCTCCAAACTATCACAGAAGCTTCTTCTTGTTCCCCTATTAGCAGTGGCGTATACGCTCTTCAGCCATAATTCCTCATCGTCGTCAGTCACTGCATATACAATTGGCACAAAATTATTTGCAAGTGTTTAGCGGATACCACGCTTCTCAGAAGAATGACGAAAATAGCATTGGGAATGGCAGCCTAGTACCCAGAAGTTTATTATTAATGCCCTCTAGTCGGTACCAAGCAAGAGTGCTTGCGGTAGCTATCCAATGAGTGTTTTGAAAAGGCTCAGAAACGCCGCTCTTCTAGCTTTCGCTGTGACTGTGCTGCACCTACCGTGCAGGCCTGGAGTTTTTTTCTCCCTGCCAAAGAGCTGGATAGTCGAGGCAGATGGGCTGATCCCTGTGCTTCAACAATTTCGTCTAGCGTATTGTGGATGCCCTATTGACAGAAACGTTCTGTGCTAACAGCCATGGGGATACCGAACACCCTTTCGATGCATTTCAGAGTGAGAGTGTTAAGCTTCTTTATGGTTATATCAATAAAGAATTAGTTGTTCTGGTTTAATTACCCTTCACTGGTCATGGCCATTGTTTAAGAAACATACCTGAGGAAGAAACAACCATGCACGAGTGTTCAGATTGGGAGTGGCTCACCATTCGTCCTTTTGATCCTAATTTATCGTTCATTGGCCTTATTCATTCAGGTGTGTATGCTCCGTTGCACTGATCGTTTTAGAATTCATCGCTAACCGTCTTGCACTTGTGGAGCTACCTTTTCGATTTAACCCAAAACAAAAAAAGTTTGTGGTTTGGCTACCCTGCACTGGGGAAAGGGAAGTGCTTGACGAGGTAAATCTAGATTTAACTGATTGATTGGTTGATCAATTGATTTTTTATTTATTTATTTATTTATTTATTTATTTATTTATTTATTTATTTATTTATTTTTATTTATTTTCTAGGCTGCAGACCTGGCCGCTGCCCCCGTGCTCGTTCGCTACGACCGCACCGAGGTTGCGACGTATGCGCCCGTCCTGTTCACCAGCCACTGCGTGCTCATAGCCGTCGCAGGGGAGCCCGGCGTGAACACATTCAGCTACTTGTTTGTGTTCGACTGGGAGGCAAGTCAGATGAGATTGTCTGCCCTAGTGTAATATGGGTATGGGACTGTGGAGAGGTTAAGGTTTAAGGCATGTGCTACGATCCGTTTTTCAGTATGATCAACTTTGAGTAAGAGTAAAAAAAAGAAACTGCACATTAGTACTATAGAAAGAAATTTTTTTCTGAGAACAGGGTGAAGAATCGAACAATGCGTTATTGATGTGAGCTCGTACGTTTTTATGTTGGGCACGTATATAATTACACATGCGAAATTTAACAATTTCAAGAAGTTCTCCGCTTCCTAGCGCCATGCTTACTCTGGAGCACGACATGACAGCGAATGACATGCTCAGAATAAATCTGCACGAGTTTGTTCATGGTGTGTGCAGCAGTTTTTGTAGTTCTGCGCTAAGAACGTTGGTCATATTTACCGACAACGAAATTTTTAGGTTTTCTTTATCTATATATTTCAATGTAGAAATGCCAAACGCTTCAACTGCATACTCGCCTTACGTTAGCCCACTGGTTGTAGGTATATTCGGGAGGAATATATATATATATATATATATATATATATATATATATATATATATATATATATATATATATATATATATATATATATATATATATATATATATATATATATATATATATATATATATATGGCTCGGAAGTTGGAAAACGCAGGTGCTCTGTGACTGCAGTGCAGGAATTGTATGTAATGAATAAGTAACGCTTGCATGCCTGGCTGCTATACAGGTCAACACTTGTACTAATTTATCTTCTGTTTTTTACAGCATATATGACTAGGGATGATAGCGTCCGTAGCATGAATCACTACCTATAAAATTATTTAGTGTTTCTTGGGAAGTGTCGGTTCGGAAAAAGGTGGTGGCTTACAGCCGTTGTTACCAGGAACAATAATGTTACGAAACGACTTGCTCCCAAACCGTAAGAGAAAACGCAACTTCATTCGGCTATCGTGGCGAACTATCTGTATTGCCGTCCCTCAAAAGCTCGGTGCCCTCGGCTTGCTCTTCTTCCCTCCCGGTGTCGCACGTTCTAGTTGCTCCGTTCCAGTTCATTTTTTCAACGTCATCCGGGGCCGGTCAAGGTAAATCGGAGGCTTGGAGCAAGCAAATCTTTTCGACAGGGCGATTCACAACAGAACTGTTGGCGAGAAGGATGGAGCAAGTGAGCACAATGTTACCTCTCCCTGGCGATAGCTCAAGCACTCTGCCCATTTTCCATGACGTTGTTGAGGCCGTGTCCGCTTGCAAGTGCATTACATCACCAACTCAGAGCTTTGTTGTAGCCATGTCGAGCGATTGTCTGCCGACCGCACCAATAGCAGGTACGCTCGTTTCCATCTCTTCAAAAGTTCCCCTGTTAAACGCTGGCGATGACGAGCCTTTCTTCGCAGATCAACGTATACGTGAGACAATGATGAGCACTGTTGTGGCAATGCTTTGATGCGTTTATCCAGCCAGAAATGCGATGGGGTTAAGGGCTGTCACTCGTTAGGCTCATTTCCAAGATAGGTGAGGGGTCTGCTGTTGATCGCAGCTTTCACCTCACACAGCACCATTGTGAGGCCTTCTACGTCAAGACTACTGCGTCCGAGGCGACATCCTGAGAGCAGTTTATGTCGTACGAATGAGGTGCTCCCACCATCCACTCCATGATGGAGCGCGTTCTGTGATAAACTTCCATTTTATCCTGATCTCCATAACGTACTCGCGAAGAGCAGTTAGCGCAGATGCAAACCATCTAGCGCAACTCCGAAACGTCTGGGCGCTGTCAGAGTACATAATATAGGGTACACAGCGGCGTGCGACAAAACGGCGAAAGGCGACCAAGGTTGTGGCGGTGGTCATGTCTGATGTTAACTCAAGGTGAATGGCGCGTCAGACGGCGCACGAAAATAAAAGTATGTAAGTCCTTCTTGGACCGCTTGCTGACTCCGCCTACAGCAGCCCGCAGTAATCAAGCCCAAGGATTGTGAAAGGGCTCGTTTCTGTAATTCTTTCGCGAGGAAGCTGGCAGTAGGTGCTGTCTCTACTGTAGTTTTCCAGCGTTTGCACATTTTACATTGAAAAATGAGTCTCTTCACGATTTGACGCCCTCTCAATAACCAGAAACGCTCTCCAAGCTCAGTGAGGATTGCTTCAGCACCACCGTGGATCGTACGCATATGTGCTGCCAAAAGAAGCAAGCTGGTGAGCTTATGGTCAAGAAAAGTGGTGAGCCTATGGATAGTAAGATGCAGTGACGAATGTCCTGTTCAGCGTGCAGCTCTTGCAGTCACCCACCAACGCGAAGTAGGCTTTCCTAACTCATAAACAGGCACAAACGAAATACAGGGGATGTTGAAGGTAATGGCAGACCTTTAGGTAGCGCTTGGACCTCGATTGGGAATTAGTCGTCCTGCATTATATTCAACCAATAATGCTCAGCTTGAATTCATAATTCTGCTGTCAGAGGACCAGACGTTGATGGGAAGCATCTTGCGCGGCGGCTGAAAGGCTTGATCGATGCAGTTACTCTTAGCAGTCTTGCTAAAGAGCCGGAATTTTTCTAGGGGCACGACACCGTGGCAAACATCATTGGTAGATGAACAAACGGACGTACTTTCTGCGGAAAATCCTTGATCATTCTTCAGTTGCTGCGGTTCGGTGAACAGTATTTTTTTGTTAGATTCGCTGACGTCCATACCTTCAAAAGACCTTGTTTTGTCACACAGCCAGCTTGGTCCATGCCACCACTTGGACGATTTGGTAAGATCCGAAAGTGATCGTCCTCGAGTGATGACATCGGCGGGATTTTCTTTGCTGCTACTGTGAAACCATTGGGAAGGTCTGGTATGCTGCTGGATTTCAGTGACACAGTGTACTACAAATGATTCCAACTTGGTCACCGAACTTTTTATCCAGTTTAGTGCCAGAAGCGAGTCCGTCCAAAAGGTAACAGTGGCCTGTCAAAAAAAGGACCTTTTGCACGTAGTGTATAAACCGCATCACGATGGGGCATGCCAGGAGCTCCAGGCGTGGAAGCGATTCCATTTTCAGAGGAGCAAGTCAGCCCTTGCTGATCAAGAGTCGCGTGAAGCACGTTTCGGCTGGCGAGTTCACTCGTACGTAAATGCAAGCACCATATACTCAGGACTGGCATCTGCGAAGACGTGAAGCTCAAACAAAAAGGGCTTATTTTTGTCTCGTAAGAATATATATTGTCGAACAGTGACGGACGAGTCAGACAGCTCCGAACACCAACTATTCCGTTCGGCCTGTTCACCTTCAGGCATACTGGTATCCCATGCGGGATTTTTCTTCCATAGAATTTGGAATACCATTTCAGCCTTTATGGTGAATAGAGTGAGGTAACCCAGTGGGTCGTATACTCTGACCAAGGTTTTCAGGGCTGTACGTTTGGTAGGAGGCTTTCCAGCAGCAAACATAGCTGCGTGCTCAGTGCCCAAGATAAGGTGATCGCCTGAACGTTTCTAGGGAACACCTAAAGCCTTCATCATTAGATTGTCTCCAGCTTCATTTTCAATGACTTAGCTGTCACGCAAGAATCTTTCTGTCAAACTCGTCGCAATTTGAGGTCTATTTGCGAATTTCCATGCTTGTCTCATAGAATATTTCTTTCGTTTCTTCATAAACCTTCATTGCCGCCTGCGCGCTGGGTAGCCCGATGATAAGATCATCTACGTAAAACGCGTGCTCTAATAAGGCTATGGTTTCCGGATAAATCTGCTGACAAAATCGCAGGTTATGATGAATTGTAGCCGCCGAAAGAAACGGGCTTGATGCAACTCCAAACGGTACTCTGTTCATCCTCCAAGTTGTAATCGGTGGTATGGGCTTTCCCTTAGTTAGCCGTCGTTCCAGCCTCAAAAACCTCAGAAGGTCGCGATCTTTGGGCTGAATCAACTGCTTAAGCATGCCTTCATTATGTCGGCTGCAAGAACGACAGGGTGGCAACGAAAGTTCAGCAGTAGCTGGACAATGTCCACGCCGAGTTTGATGCCCTTCAATAGGACATTGTTAAGGCAGGGATGACCAGCTTCATGTGATGATGCATGAAACACCACTCGAAGCTTCATTGTGACGGCGTCCAGAAGAACTACTGCGTGATGAGGCATAAAGTATACATTATCCCCGACTGGCTGTTCTTCTTGCACCTTCTCAGCATGTCCGTCATCGAAATATGCGGTAATAGCCAGGTCGTATTTCTCTAGTAATGTTGGCTGTTCTCGGAAACGGCTGATGTCACGTTATAGTCGCTGTTCTGCCAGTAGGCGATTACTGTTTCCGGCTAGAAGTCCTGGCTGTTCCACTATGAGCGACACCTGATAACGTCTACCTTGCTTCGTTATGTAGCGCTCAAATGCGGAGAGGTGCGCGTCGATCTTTAACGGTTGTGAATAGCTTCGATCGATTTCGAAGGCATCAAGACGCCAAATAGACGATACGTCAATGTCTGGTCGAGTAGAATGGCAGCTCGATATGAACAGTGCGCTAGACGGGTACTGGATGTCCGACGATAAGGGACCTTGTACCATTCATCCAAACGTTGTTTCAATCGCTGTTAGGGTCTCGTTGATGTGGTTAATCTTGCCGGTGGTCACCTTCCAATAGGCGTCAGATCCTATCAGCACAGTGATGTCGCATTCTTGCCACGTATTCGATTGACATGCGTCAGCCACATGGTACTTTTTTTCGACGAGCGTCTGCAAGATATGGTGCTCTAGCATTGGACTCGTTATAGAGCAGATCTCCGGAACACTCAAGGCTTCTAACTCCACTTCAGCATCTCTAAATCAAGTGCGCAGCCACATGGAGACAAGGTCGGTGCAAAGTCGTTTCTGAGCCTTGGACCTTCCAAATGTCATTATAGAAAGATCTTCCCTTCCAATGACAGAACACTGAAGGATAGATTCTGGGCGTGTCTGCGCGAATATAGCTGCGCTGGCTACCACTGTCCAACAGAACCCGAACAAGAAGGCGTCGATTTCCAAACCTTCCCATATACGGCTTGTCTGCAAAAGCACAGCCGTGCATTCGTAAAGCGTGCTTTGTGTGGTTGTAATGGTTCGAAGCCTTGGCGAAGAGGGTCTTTCCAATGCAAAGGTTTCCGCAGCAGGCACTGGGTCCTGGACGACAGGTCTGGACAGGTCACACAGAATGGTGTGGGAATGGAGGCTGGCCCGCTGCCTTTGCGCGGGCTTTGCCGCCTTTTCTGCCATTCTCATGTCCCGACATGTCTGCCCTCTTTTGCTGTCTGCCGCGCTGGGAAGGGCGGAGTGACGTTTAACTCCCTCACCCGGTAGCGGATGTTGACTGTGGCGCCGCGCGGGGAGCCTCCCGAGAGGTTTTCGCGCGCTGCGTCGGGAGCGGGGAGTACAGTCCGGGACTTCAAACGGTGAGCCACGCATTCTTTTCCGTCCGTCGAGTCCCGTCGCTCGGGGCTCGTCGGACTTCGCTGACGGCGCCTCGCGCCCGATGCGAACGCTCACCTTTTGTTGCCCCGCTGCGTACTCACGGCCGAAGGGCAGTACGGTGTCCTAGTGCGTGGCCTAGCTACGCCGACCCGTCTCCCTTCGAAGCCAACGCGAGCGCCTTTGCCCTCGCTCGAGCAACCGGGCCCCTTTGTCCCGGTGTCTCCGTGGATCACCTTTACCGCGGAGATGTGCTCGTGGCACCCTGTGTAGTACTTTGTGCCCGTGGCGTGGATAAGCCTACTTGCTTTCCCGTCGCGCCTTTTTGCAACGGGCTGTACTGCGTTTGGTGTTGCCACAATAAAGTGTTGCGACTTGAGCAGTATCGTGTTTCCCGCCACGGCGACGGTTAACGCGTGCCCTGCGGCTCGCTAAGACCGGACCCACGCTGGTGGCCGTACTCCTTCGGGATACGTGTACACCACACTGGCGCCCAACGCGGTATCAAAAGCTCTAGCTTTTGATTGCTCTTAGCGAGTCAGTTCGCCTGCGCGATTCGGGCTCGTCGCAACATGGCTGCTTCGCGGGACTTTTGTCCGCTGTCCCTTTTTAGCGGATGCCGCGTTGCACACGGAGGCCATTGCCTCTATTGATGGGAACCCTTCTGCACCCGTCTGTGTCGGCACCCCCTATTGCGGTGACGACACGAGGCGCCTAGCCGCTCCCTTTGGAGATGGCGCGTCGCTTCGGAATGGGCCTCTTGCCCTACCCGAACGTTACGCACAAGCGCCTCCGACGCCCGTCCGTGTCGGCACCCCCTATTGCGGTGACGACACGAGGCGCCTAGCCGCTCCCTTTGGAGATGGCGCGTCGCTTCGGAATGGGCCTCTTGCCCTACCCGAACGTTACGCACAAGCGCCTCCGACGCCCGTCCGTGTCGGCACCCCCTATTGCGGTGACGACACGAGGCGCCTAGCCGCTCCCTTTGGAGATGGCGCGTCGCTTCGGAATGGGCCTCTTGCCCTACCCGAACGTTATGTCTGCTTCGTGGCATGCCGCGTTGCACCAAGAGGCCACCGCCTCTATCGACGGGCGCCCTTCGGCGCTCGCCTGTGTCGTCACCCCTTTTTGTGGTGAATACACTCCTACGTGGTAGCTGACGCGCTATCTCGTGCCCCTTGTTGTCTGCCGAGAACCTGGATTTCGGTGCGACGGCCGCTCGCGGTGCCTTAGCACATGCAAGCGTCGGGGGCGAAACAGCAGCTTCGCCGCCATTCGGCGAGAAGGGTGAGTCCCCATGCGGACAAACCTTAGCTGCTAACCAGGTAAGCGGCGCACCGCGAAGCGGCCGAGCGGGGGAGCTTTCCGAAGGCCACGAGGCCGAGAGTGAACCCGTAACGCCGACTCACGCGGCGGTTGCTGCGGTCCTGAGTGGGCGCGATACCAGACTCCCCCATTTGGGAGAATGGGAATTGCTTTCGGCAGCGAAGAGCTACTGAAGGCTCAGCAGAGGGATCCGTTTCGAGTCTCGGAGGGACGGAGCGCCGTATACGCTGCTTGCTTTGCGGCGGGCGCCGTTAAACCGTCTTGACGAGGCGCGGAGCGCCGTTACGCTGCTTGTTCTGCGGCGGGCGCGATTAGGGGGCTGAAACAGCGTGTGTCGCTGAGTCCCCGGCGGATTCATTTTGCTGGACCATGACGGGCTCCTGCTGAAATATATAGCCACTGACGACGAGTCCATAGACCCGTTTGAGGTGGTTATGCCCAAAAAGTCTGAGAGCCGCACTGTTGCGATCCTCTCACGACGAACCCATGGCCGGTCACCTGAGTGGCTCGAAAGTTTTTGCAAACTGAGCAATGTTGTGACCTGGCCCGGCACGAAGCGTGGCTTTTATCGCTATTCCGTGCCTGCCACGTCTGACAAACGGTTGAGCCAAGGGTTGGAAAGCCGCCCGGTCTTATGAACCGATTGTCAGTGAGCGTCCGTGGCGCGTACTAGCTGAAAGATCCCCTTTGGGAAAACTCAGCCGTGCCCACATCGCAGACCTGAAGCCCTTTGTCATGGTCTGACGAGCTTGCGCCAGTGCCCTGCGGCACTTCGCGCAAGCAACGGGCACACCCGGAGCGGCGGACCGCATTCGGACCCCGCACCGGTATAATCTGAGGAAGCGGTCACCTTTGTGATTTCGCGCCGGACGGCGGACTTCTCCGCAACCGAAGGCCCTCAGTTTACTGTCTAGCCTCAGTATAGGTTAGCTTCTTTACGGCCTTTTCTCGTAAAGAAGTTGACCCCGCCCTGTCTGCTGCCAGTGTTTCTTTTTTTTTTTGAAGTGTTCATGTGTATTTTATGTTTTTGTCTAATATTAAGTGTTATTTGTGTTTTATGTTGTTGCCAGATGTTAAGTGTCGTTCTTGCGCTGTTTAGTTTTTGTCGTGTTCGTTTCGTCTACCGCGAAGGGAGCTGTGCGTGACCTTGAGTGTCGGTGCTTGCCGGGAGGGAGAGAGACGAAGGGCTTTGCGCCTACGCTCGCGCAGCTGTCGGCGGTGTGTGTGCGTGTGTAAGTGCGTGACGCTTCAGTGCGAGCCCGCGAAGAGTGCGTGATGGCTTCCCCCCATCGATGCGGACGCTGGAGGTGCTGGGGGGTCATTGACCCATTGACATCAGACTGTCTGGCTGTGCTCTGCTCTCGGCCGCCGTCGAAGAAGCCCTGCTGCCGTTCCCACCATGGCTCCTGCGCGTGGCCAGCTGAAAGCAGCTATATGCTGCTGGCCAACGCCAGGGCGCCTCGCAGCCAATTCGGGTTCGGCCTCCCTGACCACTGGAGAGGCCCGGCTTCCCGCAACGTCCAGCTCCGTCATCGAGCCAGAAATGCGGGGCGGCCCCGAACAACCGAAGCGGCTTTCGTCGGACTCGCGGCTTATCAAGAGCAGCAACGAGCCATCAGTGAGCCCCCTTCCGGTACCTCTGACCTCGCACTCGGGCATCGCACCCAGCGGACACTGTCACGCCTTTCCGCACCTCCGCGCAGTGGACGCTATCCCCCTTCAGCACCACGAACACTACTGCCACGTTTCTGTGCTCCCTTCCGCAGTTATTTGTATAGTGCCATGTGGTTACTTCGTTATTTATGGTTTGTTTCTCATCTGTGATCTTTTTTTAGCAGCAGTAACAGGGCTGGACTGAGGTTAGCTGTCGCTCATAGCAGTGTCATTTTAACTGCATGGGTGACGTCCGGCTGCCTTTTGCGGACCGGTAAAGGGCAAATTTAGGAGAGGGGGATGTGGGAATTGAGGCTAGCCCGCTGCCTTTGCGCGGGCTTTGCCGCCTTTTCTGCCGTTCTCATGTCCCGACATGTCTGCCCTCCTTCGCTGTCTGCCGTGGTGGGAGAGCGGAGTGACGTTTAACTCCCTCACCCGGTAGCGGATGTTGACGGTGGCGCCGCGCGCGGGGACTCCCAAGAGAGGTTTTCGCGCGCTGCGTCGGGGGCGGTCAGATACTCTCCGGGACAGCAAACGGTGAGCCACGCTATCTTTTCGTCCGTCGACTCCCGTCAGTCGGGGGCTCGTCGGACTTCGCTGACGGCGCCTCGCGCCCAAGGCGAACGCTCACCCGCTGTTTGCCCCGCTGCGTACGCACGGCCGAAGGGCGGTACGGTGTCCTAGTGCGTGGCCTCGCTACGCCGACCCGTCTCCCTTCGAAGCCAACGCGAGCGCCTTTGCCCTCGCTCGAGCAACCGGGCCTTTGCTCCGGTGTCTCCGTGGATCGGCTTTACCGCGGAGACGTGCTCGTGGCACCCCTGTGTAGTACTTTGTGCCCGTGGCGTGGATAAGCCTACTTGCTTTCCCGCCGCGCCTATTTGCAACGGGCTGTACTGCGTTTGGTGTTGCCACAATAAAGTGTTGCGACTTGAGCAGTATCGTGTTTCCCGCCACGGCGACGGTTGACGCGTGCCCTGCGGCTCGCTAAGACCGGACCCACGCTGGTGGCCGTACTCCTTCGGGATACGTGTACACCACAATGGTCAGGTGGCAGTGACGGCAAGCGCCACACGTGAGACTGAAGGCCTTTTTGCATGTCCTTGCGATCTGGTTGCGAGTACCGCAGCGAAAACAGCAGTTGTTATTCCGTAGCCTTACTCACTTTTCATCCGCTGACAGATTCGTAGTGCACGACATAATGCTGTGCTCTTGGCTGTTGCAAAGTGGTCAGACTTGATTGATCGATGCAGTGAAACCAGTAATAGCTGAACCTGATTGAATGAATTCCGTGCCGTCTGGGCTTTCTGTCGCCATGCTATCTTCACCTTCGTAGAAGCGGTGACGTGGCTGCTGGTGACCTGCCTTCCGCACTTCTACTTGGATGCGAAGAAATGTCAACAGGTTCTTCGCTCGGCGCAGGCTGTGTTCGGAAGTCGCCGTCCTATTATTGACGCAGTAATCCTCTTTCATCCTCTGTTGGTACATGATAGCAAGATCGTCCGGCAAGCAGCGCATCATGATCCGATTCAGAATACCAATGCATTGATCCGGAGACACGCCGAGGCCTTCTGACGGGCTCACTCAGAACAGCACATTGTCGTGAAGTATGCGAAGTTTAGCAACTTCTTACAACCTCTTCACAGGAGTCAATGCCAAAAGATTATCCATGTGCTCATTGATGAGGAGATCTCGCCGTCCGTACCGATCCGTGAGCGTTTTAATAGAGATGTCATAATTCTGTTCGGCTGACCGGATTCCTTTGATCGACCGTTTAGCGCTGCCAGTTAAGTACGTAAGCAAATAATTGAATTTTCGCGTGCGTGGTAGGTCGAGGTTTTGGTGGATCGTGGCGTCGTAAAGATCCCAAAAGGCCTTTCAGTCGCGCAGGTTGCCGTCGAAGATAGGTATCTATAACCTGGGCAGTACAACCGATCTGTGACGTGTCCGGCACATCGACGAATCTCGGGAGGTCTGTGTTACTCGATCCTGATCCGAAACTTGCAGCATGCGTCGTCGTAGCTTGCTGACAACCTTGCAACCAGTACTTCACGCGCGCGATGGCGTAGCTGATCTTGTCGCTATATTCCTGCGCCGTTCCGATTTCGCAGTCAACATCATCTTCAACTGTTAGCGGAAGAATTGCGTCGTTCAGTATTGACAATATAAGCTCCTTGTCCTTGAGGTAGTCAAGATGTACTTGAACTTCCGAGAGGTCATGATCCCTTTGCTGCAGAAGATCCGTCAGCTGGGTTAGGGCTCGCATGACGCCAGCCCTGAGTGCACCTCACTTCCTCCGCAGCTCTTCCGAGTTCGCCATGTCCGTGACGTGAAGGCGTTTCTCGAGGGGCAGTCCGGGGTTTCGTGGCACCAAATGTTACGAAACGACTGGCTCCCAAACCGTAAGAGGAAACGTGACTTTGTTCGGTGGTCATGGCGAACTATCTGTTTTGCCGTCCCTCGCCAGCTCTGTGTCCTCGGCTTTCGCTTCTTCCCTTCCGGTGTCACGTGTTCGAGTTGATCCGTCCGGGCTCATTTTTTACAACAAACGACGGAAAATGGCAGTTGTAGAAGGAACGAACAGACCTGAGGCTGTGGGCTTGCTCTCATGTGTTTCGACAGGGCTGCAGAACAGACAATGATAAGCAGTGGGAGGCTGTAGTGTTTAGCTCGAATTCTGAAGAGTATATCTGAGCAGTCAAGCAAGTCGGCAACGCCACCATGGCCCAAAAGCTACTGGCTGCCACTTAGGAGTGGACTCCGTCCCTAAAGAACTGGATCAAATAAGGTTATTCATCTATCTGTGTGTTTTTACGTCCTTTATTCTAACGTTACCCAACACAAAGTTCAAATATGAAGCCTGCATCTCTTAAAACAGGTGAAAGGTAAATCAAAGGCTACAACGTATACGAAATGCACTTCGATAAACTCCAGCTTGTGATTAACAAGAGGCTCGCACGTTTCAATTTTGCTGAGTAGCCTCCTGCCCGGAGTTTTTGGGTGGTGAGTTTCGCTAGCGTATGTATCGGGTATTTCCTTTAGTAGACCATGGAATTTTTATAACAATCCTGTGAAAACAAGGCTCGGGTCGTGTTCGCACACGAATTCCACCTAAATTTAAAAAGTTCTATGCCCTGGCTAGAACGACAAAGCTGCGAGTAGTTACCAATATTTGTCAATCAGCTTCTAAATCTTCGATTTGAAAGAAGTTATTTGCATTAAAAAGTAGATGTGAATGACAATACTTATGGCATAGAGATAGAGAAAACATTCATTGTATAAAGGCTTGTGATTGGTGGAGAGAGGATTCCTTATATCAGAAACTTTTCCACCTGGACTACCTGCCAGACTCGAACAGCAATTATGGCACACCCTCAGTTTACAATAGGGAAGTTTTCATGTTATTCGAGATATTTATCGCCAAATTATCACAGCAATATCGCAACAAATCACGTTTTGTATACATGGAAAAAGACCCCTCTGTTACGTGTATACTGAACTACCGTTAACCAACAAAGTGACAGCACCCTGAGGGAATTGGATTTAAATATCTGTAGTGTTAAGAAAACATGATGTGCAGGTAACATTCACTCATACAAGCAGAGACGTGTGTACAAGTGCATAGTTCCGTCGGAGACTAGCTTGCAATAAACTCCTGACTACGCCCCGACAATTGATAATGTAACTTGGCTGTTCCAAAGCGATTTACCTCACTTGTCACACTCTGAAAGTGCGCGCCTTGGTAATTTTTCCTAACCAGACGTACGCGCTGCCGCGCGTTAGCACATAGCGCCGGCACTCTACCTATGGGGAGGGAGAAGGTGCACGGCTACTCGAAGCTGCGCGCCTTCTCTTAGGTAGAGGGCCCGGCACCGCGTCAGAAAGGCACGCGCTGGCGTGCTGCAGCGCCTACGTGTGGTCAGGCGTTTTACACTTTAGGGGACCAACGTGTTCTGTGACGCCTCTCTTGCAGGTATGGTTAGTCCTCCTCGCCACAATTCCGGTGGTGTCCGCGGCTCTCGCGTTCGTCGAGAAGCGAAGACCTCGCACTGGCGGCCGCTTCGTGTGGGAAATGTATGAGAATGCGTGGGACATCTTGCGTTCTTTTACCTACGAAGGTGTGTATGCACGTACCTTAGAATTCGGAAATTGGGGAGCTTTCTTGGCCCTCAAGGGTTATAATGCTTCATGTCTGAAGGCATATCTTCACGCATACGCACCCGGTCCCCGCGTGGTTGTTAAAGGGCCCGTAAACCACCCAGAGGTTGAAATTAAGTTGTTGTGGAGAAATTGAGCACGAGTGCTCGCCGAACACGGAGCCGTGAGAATTCGTTTGAAACGGTGCAGTAATAGCGACGTTAGACGCGTTTGATTATCAAAACCGTGAGGACCACACCTTTCACTCTCTCC